>NC_083346.1:27320076-27620859 GCF_019175385.1 Lycium barbarum | reverse complement strand
AGTCGCCAAGCTGTTATACCCCATTTTAATCCGGTCAAAGAGGAGTATGACATATTGGTGATTCCTAATTATTTAATTTAAGGAGTCGTCACCTAATTATTTTAACGGTGAATTAGGACACCTATTTTAACTAAGTAAGTGCTAAAAGTTAACTCCGGTTAATAGTCTACTTAACTTAATGATTCTAGGTAAGGGTTCTTAGTTATCCTAAAGGGAATGGGTAAGGCATCCTTTAAGATCCGCTTAAATACGGTTGACCGGTCAAACTTAGGTTAATTAAAAAGGGTTAAAATATATCACTAAACAATTTAAGGAAAAAAATTATTATCTATTATAACTAGATGCGGATTAGCTAAAAAAATCGTAAACCTTAACATTTAAAATACTTACTTTAACAATAAAATCTGTAAGAAATCCTAGAAAATGTTAATCTTGCTTGCAACTTTTGAACTTAAACTTGAAAGAAATTGGTCTTAAGAAAAATAATTACTTTCGTTGAAATAAAATTATTTAAAAAACTTATAAGAAACTAATAGGTCTAATATACCAAAAACAAGAGGGTTGTAAGTTAGTGAAAATCTGAACTCTTATTCATTAATTTAAGAATACTTAACAGGTTAAATCTTGAATCGGTGATATACTTTCTAAAAGGGGAGCACTTCATCCGACTATTTTGAAATCGACACTTAATTAAAAAATTGCACCACTCTATCAGACTTAAAAAAGTTGTTTGTGAGAAAGTGCTTCAGGCAACATTTTCCAGTTCCTATTTTTAAACTAGATCACAAAGAAAATTCAATTCTCTTAATTTAAAGAAACATGTTTAACTTCTGAAAATCAGTTTGCAATAGGTCAAACAGTAAACTACGTTTCCATCTTTATAAAGCCACCAGTGATAAAAAAAAACCGCAAATATAGATTTGATTCCTTAACAATAAAACATGTTATGGGCATTATAAAGAACTCTAAAATAAGGAAAAAGGCTAACTACTGATTGTTATATCAACTGCCCCTCTAAATTAGGTGTTCTAAGGTCAAGAATCTTAAACCAAACACACGTAAAAAAACAGAGCAGTTAACTGATCCTAGTACGAGCTAAAAAATGCAACTGAACGCCTTTCTGCTCCCCTCTTTTAATTCTGCCCGGATGTTTTCAAGAGGGGAGTGAATCAAATGTAGAGTAGATGAGGGTTCTGAATCTAGCGGCAGTATCGAATCTCAAAATGAGACTTCTTGTGGCAACGAGAGTCTTTTATGAAGACTCCATGTGTGCTCCAAGGTGTACATGCAAAAAAAAAAAAAGATAAAGATTAGCATAAAGTTCAAAGAATTTTAATAAGAAAGCGTCATACAACATTCCTAAGTCAAAATAATTTATATACATATATCGAATAGGTATACCATACTTAGCAGAATAATCAGGAATGAAAGGGGAAGCCCAAATGCAATTACAACAGAGGCAATCAAAAGTCCAAGCCCAAACATAAAGAGGAAAGGCCTGAATCAATATTAAAGGCGCAAACAAAGAGAACAAGCCTAGATATAACAACATTCCTCCGTCAAAATAACTTAACGATATACAAGATATACCATACTATATATATACCAAAGCATACATGTATGTATATATTATACATACCTTGTATATCACGCATATATCAACGCAACAGTAGCATGAAACGAGAAAGGGAAAGATCAAAGCAAAGGATATCACATCAACTCTATAACAAACACTGGACATACATATGACAGGATATACTTGACACATACTTAACCCATCCAATCAAAGAGACTTCAAGATACTTTCAATATGTAACAAATGTCACACTGCCTACATTCTAAAGACACTGAACTCATGCAACACTTAATGAATAAGGCTATGCATACTCAGTATAATAGATATTCACAGACTTCAACTATTCCATACAAATGTCATCCATCTTTTACATAGCCCTTTTTCTCTTTTCCCTTTACCAAATTCTTAGAGGGTCCATAGGGTATTGGTTCTATCGACACTGACAAAAAAATGCAAACAAAGTGGCAAACCCTTATGTTTCTCAAATTTTTATCCTTAGCATGGTTTATCCCAATTCATGACAGTAAAGCAAATATTAAGTTGAACTTTTAAATTACAGGAGGGGATATATGTATATACAGCATAGACAGAAAGCACACATCAATATGGATTCAATTAGAGACAGTTAACTCAGGTTATTTACTTATATACAGATGTTGAGCATTTGGAAATTGTGGCAGGACATGACAAAATTCAGGTTAACAAACCAGACTTTTAGTTATGCAAGTTAACTTAATAGTAAAGGGGATGGGGAAGCATGAAGGTGGACCAGCTATACCATAGTAGTTACCCTAGTCTTATGGGCAGTTTTGGACAGAATTATCTCGCTTAGAACACATAGCACATTTCAGAGATCACACTATAATTCAAAATACTCATGCATTTCATTACATGATTGGAGTTAAACTGTCATGGAAAACTCCCTAATTACACATTCTTCAAATACACCAATCATGCTTAGACAGAAAAAGATCATATTCCAGTTTCTCTTAAATAGACCTGAACTCATATTAATTTCTTTTACTCTTCACAAAAAAAAAAAAAACAAATTCTCTTCACAGACAGAAACTGAAACAATTGAGTTCCAATACCTATATTTTATACACACATTAGCATACATCCTATTTATCCAATGCACAGTAACAACAACCTCTTCTAACAGTGAAACTAGAATTAAACACAGAGTTATACTTCACAAGTTTGAATCACATATGCACATACTAGGACTGCAAGACATCAGTTACATTTTCCAGGATATTTTAGATTGTTAAAGCCTAGAATAGAACCTAATCACCTGGACTCCTATGGAAATAACCATGCATTAAACAATGATCTATCTCCTTACAACCCAAGTGACATCCTCTGAAGATTTTCAATATCAGACAGAAGAGTACATTTTGAGACCCAAGTTACGTTCTAAAATCAATTGAGTATCAACAAACAATGTGAGAGAGTATACAAAGGTTCAAAATATACTCTTCAAATTTCTATGTTTCAGTTAATCAACTAAATGGGAAAAAGCAAACAAATATTTCCACAGATGATTCCATACAAATTACAACACAAAAGGACAAGCTATAGAACACATTGGAAATCAGAGTTTAAGCGTCACAATCATGTAAACAGTCCAAGAAGTCATACAAGACACAAAAGGGTACCATTTATCTTTACTGATCACAAACAAGTCATATGGCATGGTACTTTAAGTTGCTCACAACTTAAACCAAACTCACTACCCAGAGATAAGTCTTTCTAATTAATTATTTACATGTCAATTATAACATAAGGTAAAAGAGATCATGTCTAGTTTCGTGCTAGTAGTACAAGCAGTAATTTTAGGCATAGAGTGTTTAAACTGTCTGATTAAATAACCAAATGAACATGCAAATCAATATGAGGATACACATATTGGCTAACTGAACTCAACTACTGCATGCTAACATAGATGAATAAACTAAGACAAAACTAATTTATATGCTAACACACATTAAGGCTAAACTAACCAACTAATTTATATGTTGAACATATATGAAACTACACAAACCTAATCTAAGCAGAAACTGGCATAACATCCATTAACATTAACAACTATTAGACTAACCTAGCAGCTAACTAACAAACATATAAAGCACATAAACACACAAAAACAAACAGGAAAGTACTTAAATTACTAATGAACAAATAAAAGGCAAGAGGTTTACCGACCTTTTTTGGGTGCAGCGAACAGGGGCTTTAAATCTCGGATCTACGCTCGAACGCGAATGACGCTCGGATCTTTTCGAGGGCAACCCTCACCGAGAATGGAATTGAAATTCCTTCCAAGACCCTCAATACACTCAAACACAACGAAAAGGGAGAGAATTTAAGACTGAGAAATCAAACTAGACTCGATAGAGATTCTACTTAAAGTGACTTCTTAATTAAACAGGACAAAGTTTAGCAAAAGACTCAATTAGAAATTTCCGTCTCCAGAACCCTTTTTTCAACACTAGGATGTGGTTCCTTATATAGAACCCGAAAACCCTAGATTTCACCCCTGTTTGTGTTGCGAGGCCAGTAGAAATAGAGGGGAAAATCCCTCCAATATTGAATGGCCAATCACGAGCAAGCATTCAAACTCGCAAAATGGACAAATCCCATTAACGGGTTTCAGATCAAAAGCACAAAAGAAAAGGAAAAACCACCTCACAGTGGTTGAGACCTAACGGGGAAGGACGAGCATTAATTTCCCTTTCCCAAAACGACCATGCATGGTCTGTAGGAGCGAAAAGGGCCTCTGCGAATTGCCATTTGTGTCGAGTAGAAAGAGAGAAGGGGAAAAGAAAGAAGAGGCACGGATGAACTAGGTTGAGATTGATGAATAGAAAAGATATAGGCCAGGTAGGTTTAACGGGTAGTGGGTTGATTATAATGGACTGGTCTGAAAACATTTGGTTGATTGGGCTCGGATTTGGGGCTCTCCATTGGGCTGATGTGAGGCCTTCTTGGGCTGAAAAATGCTTTCTTCTTATACTGCTTTGGGCCTCTAAATTTAAATAAAAGACCTTCTTCAATTAATTATATATTAACGTGTGATAAAATACTACTTACTATAAAATATATTTAGTGCTACTCAAATAAAATTATACGATATCGTGATAGCCATGCGATAATATTTTAAAGTTTAACAGTAAGTAAATGCTATTGTTTAATTGCATAAAAATGAATGCGATGCGTAAGATGTTAAAAGCGATCATGGCGATTGCAATAGTAATCATAATAATAACAATGATAATGATGATGATGATGATGATGATGATCACGATGTTGATGATGATGACGATGATGATGACGACGATGACGATGATGATGATGATGATGATGATGATATTAATAAAATGCTAATAATTGTAGTAAAGTATAAATAATTATTTCTTAAATTGCCAAAAATATTAAAAGTGCAAATAAATATTTTTGAAGAAAGGGGGGACAAATTGGGTGTCAACGTGAGCATTGAAGGAGAACGTGCAAGTGATAGAATAGTTAAACGGAAAGGTATGTAAGGCTAACCCTTCTTTCATAAGGCATAGTTCTTTGGCCAAATATCTAATCTTCTATGAGCCTATGATGTCCTCCAAATGATGCTATCTTCAAAAGCTACTAAGCTCATGATTCTTGATATGCTACGATTGTACTAAATTCCTTATATGATGAGTAATCCTCTAAGGATAGATGTAATGAACGATGATAGTAATGATGCTAAAGATGCTTATGGGATTTTATGTATATGTGTCTATGTATGACTATTATGAATCCCCGAGCTTATATGGCCGGGTAGAATACATATATATATTGCGCGCGCACCACTGCAGTTGGGTACGGATAACCCTGAGCCTTGGTAGGGCCAGGTATGTTTACTCACCGAGCCTTGCCATGGCCGGGTATGCGAAACACCGAACCTTCATGGTCGTGCGATAGAGCCATGATATAAGAATTTCCTTCTCCTTAACCGTGTGTTATGTATTTCAGAAATGCCTGTAAAGAGAAAGGCTACGACAACCCAAAAGGACAAGACAGTGGCAGAAAAGCAGGCAAAAAGAGCATCGCCAATGGTTGTAGAGGAAAGTGAGTCCCAAAATGCGGCTCAATCTCAGTCCTCCCATTCATTGCCTATTTCTGAGGAGCGTGAGGGATCCTAAGCCCCAGCTCCAGCACCTTCAGCTCCTCCACCGGATGCTTCAGGCCAAGATGTGAAAGAGGCCATTCATTTGCTTACTCAATTGGTTGCTGCCCAGAATCAGCGGCAAAGTACAGGGTAAGGTGATAGGGCTATTAGTGCAAGGGCCCGTGATTTTAGCTTGAACCCTCCGGAATTCTTTGGATCAAAGCCGGATGAGGACCTCAGAATTTTATTGATGGAATGTTGAGGACACTTCGTTGATATATGTTTCGGACACCGAATCGGTGGAGTTAGCATCCTATAGATTGATGGATGTTGCGGTTTATTGCTACACGGTTTGGATGGTTTCACGGGGAGCCAATGTGCCTCCCCCAGTATGACAAGAATTTGTAGATGTTTTTCTCCGACATTACCTGCCTCCAGAAGTTCGGCGAGCTAGAGCCGATAAGTTCTTGAATTTGAGGCAAGGAAGCATGAGTGCTTTAGAGTATAGTCTTCACTTCAATTCCTTGGCTAGGTATGCTTCGGCCATAGTAGCAGATATGGGTGACCGAGTGCACCGATTAGTGAAAGGCCTAGGGCCACATTTGATGGATAGCTGCTTGACTGCGTCCCTTCAGGACAATATGGATATTTCACGCATTCAAGCCCGTGCTCAAAATTTAGAAGAAAGCCTACAACAACAAAAAAGTGAGCGTGAGCATGATAGAGTGTATAACAAGAGGGCTAGATCTTCGGGTCAGATAAGTGAGTATAGTGGCGGGCACAGACAGCAGTTTTCGAGGCATTCAGGCCATTATATGACTAGTACGCCTCCACGGTTTTCAGGCCAGAGATTTGATAGGTCTACTCATTCCGGGCCGAGTCAGAGCTTTTCGGGATCTCAGTTCAGGGGTGATTCAGGTCAGGCGAAGCCACCCGTGCCACGATGTTCCCAGTGTGGGAAGTTACATTGGGGTCAGTGCCGATTGGGTTCAGAGGTTTTCTATTCATGTGGTCGACCAGGCCATATTATGCGTGATTGCCCCTCAGTTGGTGGTAGAGATAGGACCCAGCCTTCAGGGTCGGTAGCAGGATCTTCGTCATCTATACGCCCTATGGGGCCAGGTTCACATGCGCCGGTCAGCCATGGTAGAGGCAGAGGGAGAGTCCTCAGTTCTAGCGGTCCTCAGCACCGTATTTATGCTTTGGCTGGACGCTAGATCTTGAGTCTTCTCCTGATGTGGTCACAGATATATTATCGGTATTTTCTCATGATATATATGCTTTTATAGATCCGGCATCCACATTGTCATATGTTACTCCGTAAATTGCGAGTCGGTTTAGAGTCAAACCGGAGTCGATCAAACCTTTTGAGGTGTCTACACCCGTTGGTGAATCGGTAATAACTAGCCGAGTATATAGAAACTGCATAGTTGTGATTTGCGACCGTCGTACTATGATTGACTTGCATGAGTTAAAAATGGTGGATTTTGATGTTATTATGGGCATGGATTGGTTAGCTTCTTGCTATGCCAATGTTGATTGTAAAATTAAAATGGTTCGTTTCCAATTTCCGGGAGAACCAGTTTTAGAATGGAAAGGGAATACTGCGTCACCAAAAGGTGGGTTTATTTCCTATCTTAAAGCAAGGAAAATTCTCACAAAAGGTTGCATTTATCATCTAGTGCGGGTTCAAGATGTAGAAGCCGATTCACAATTCGTCTCAAAGTAGTCACACCATCAATAACCTTAAAGTTCATTATGCATGTCGAAAGGATAAGTCATTCCAAGCAATATTTTGAAAACGTACAACTTCTTTACAAAGATTGTCATGTCCCAATTCACCAATGAGAAGGTCATTACCAACAATTAACTAGCATTACTAAATATCCCCCATAGAGGAAAAACATTATTAATATCTTATACATATATAGGGTTTGTTACAAACTAGGTTTAATGTGGGTTTGTCCCCTCACACACATTAACCACCATTTAGACATGAATTAGAGTTCAAGGAACATGGAAAGATTGCTTTTCCTTTCATTCATTAAAGGATCTTAAATAAAATTTATACTTCCAAATTCAAGAACAACAACTTATAAACAACAACCACAACAATATCACAATTATTTCATATCAATATCCAACTAATACTATCCATTTAATCATACCAAAACAATCCCCAAGTCATTTGGTATCCAAAAATTATAACCGAACTTTCAATGCCATTTTCTCTATTTTAACTCGTCAAATCTATTAATAGTAAGGATAAAAACATCATTAAAACTTAGACATACCTTATATGAGTAGCCACCACGAAAACAACCTCCCCCAAGTTCAATTTTTAGCTTAGAACGACGGCAATAACTTGTTCTACACTTTATCCTTCACGAGCCTCGGGATTCGGGGCCTCGAACTTGATTGATTCACCACTTTCTCTCTATAAATCTCCTCTCTCTCTCTCTCTCTCTCTCTCTCTCTCTCTCTCTCTCCCTCTCCCTCTCTCTCTAAAAATCTGAAGGTTTGGTAGGGGAAATGTGGCTGCTAGGTCTGAACATTTCCCTTAAATTCCAAGGGAAATGGGCCTAACCCGGTTTTGAATTGGGTTGGGCCAACAGCTTGACCTTTCTGTCTTAAAACGCCCGTATCTCCTCATCCCGATGTTGCCTGGGGGCCCACGACCTATGGTTGGAAAGATATTTCAAAGGGATACAACTTTCATCAAGGAAGGTTTTCCAAATTCCCAAAGAATAATGGGTTTATGGCCTCCCGAAGTCAGATCGCCTGAAAACGTACTGTTTTCACCTGTGTTACGCCCCAAGGGACGGTCCGTAACACGTGTTACGGCCCGTAACTTGGAGCGTAACACTGGCCAAATTTTCGGTGAGGTTCTGGAAATTTTTGGGGCGTTACGGCCCCAAGTTACGGCCCGTAACTCGTGTTACGGCCCGTAACGTAGCCGTAACGCAGACCAAATTTCCAGTGCGGACAGGCTTCAGTAAAACGGTCATAACCATTTGTACACAGCTCCGTTCAAGACCCATAATATACCGTTGGAAAGCTATTTCAAAGCTATACAACCTTTATTTCGGGGAGGTTTTCCAAATTCGCAACACATTTTCACGAAAATCGCCCAGAAGACAGACCTACCAAAACTAAGGCGAATTTAAGATCTCTTAAGAACTTCACTAATTGGTTTGACTTCAAAACGACCATCCTCCACCCGAATTCACCAAGAATGGATTCATATAGACAAAATACAATCTTAACACTCGATTTTTTTTTTTTTCATACCTAGTTCAAATTTACGGGGTGTTACATTATCCCCCCCTTAAGATCATTCGTCCTCGAATGAGGATTGTATTCTAGGAATGTAATTAACCAACACGAATTTTAATCACACAATCACCTTGCGCACTAATAGCTCAAAACTTAACTCATACCTGAAATAGGGAACAAGTGAGGATATCTCTTCTTCATGTCCTCTTCCGCCTCCCACGTAGCTTCCTCAGTATTATGATTTTGCCACAACACTTTAACTGATGCAACGTCCTTCGTTCTCAACCTTCTAACTTGGTGATCCAAAATCTGAACCGGTTCTTCTTCATAAGACAATGATTCATCAATCTCAACCTCTTCATAGTTCAACACATGAGAAGGGTCAGGTTTATATAGCCTCAACATCGAAATGTGAAACACTGGATGCACCATGGACATCTCAGCAGGTAACCTCAACTCATAAGCTACCTTTCCAACTCTCCTAATAATCTCATAAGGACCAATGTAGCGAGGACTAAGCTTGCCCTTTTTACCAAATCGCATTACCCCCTTCATAGGTGACACCTTCAAGAAGACCTTGTCACCAACAGCAAATTCCAGTTCCCTACGCCTTGTGTCCGTATAAGACTTTTGTCGACTCTGAGCGGTCTTTAGTCGTTGAACAATAAGATTTACCTTTTCGATCGCCTCATGAATTGAATCAGGACCCAACAACTCAACTTTTGTTGGTTCGAACCAACCAATTGGGGATCGACAACGCCTCTCATAAAGAGCCTCATAAGGAGCCATCTGAATACTAGCTTGATAGCTATTATTGTAAGCGAATTCCACCAAAGGTAGGTGTTCATCCCAACTTCCTCCAAAATCGATTGCACAAGCATGCAGCATATCCTCCAAAGTTTGAATAGTCCTCTCTGCTTGCCCGTCAGTTTGAGGATGAAAGGCAGTGCTCAGTTTCACTCTAGTCCCCAAACCTTCTTGAAACGTCTGCCAGAAATGAGCAGTAAATTGCGTACCTCTGTCAGATATGATAGATGTCGGAACCCCATGCAACCTAACGATATCCTTCAAATATAACTTGGTGTACTCTGCAGCGGCATATGACGTCTTCACAGGAAGAAAATGAGCAGACTTCGTGAGTCTATCCACGATCACCCAAATTGAATCATACTTGGCTCTTGTGCGAGGTAAACCTGCAACAAAGTCCATATTTATCATCTCCCACTTCCATTGAGGAATCTCAATGTTCTGAGCCAAGCCACCAGGCCTTTGATGTTCACCTTTCACCTGTTGACAGTTCAAACACTTAGCCACAAAGTTAGAAATATCAACCTTCGTGCTCTTCCACCAATAGTGTTGTTTCAAATCTTTATACATCTTGGTTGATCCCGGATGAACTGAATACTTGGAACTATGGGCTTCCATCATTAGTTCTTGTCGAAGACCATCAACATCGGGAACGCACAATCGTCCTTGCAATCGCAGAACACTATCGCCAGTCCCAACAGTAAATGAAGTGTACTCACCCTTTTCCACTCTATCTCTCAATTTTGCCAAAAGTTCATCATCATATTGCTTGAATTTAATCCTTTCTACAATATCAGACCGTGATGGAGTGATTCCCACTAATTCTCCATCTTCAGTTTCATCAAGCCTAACCCCAAGGCTGGCGAGTCTTCGAATCTCTTTCCCCATAGGCATGTCATGAGCACACAAATAAGCCAACGTGCCCATGGATTTTCTACTCAAAGCATCAGCAACCACGTTAGCCTTGCCAGGATGATACAGAATATTCAAGTCGTAGTCTTTTAACAACTCCAACCACCTCCTCTGCCTGAGGTTCAACTCTCGCTGCTTGAAGATATATTGTAGACTCTTGTGATCAGTAAAAACATCACAATGCTCACCATACAGGTAATGACGCCAAATTTTCAAAGCAAATACCACAGCAGCCAACTCCAAGTCATGAGTCGGATAGTTCTTCTCACGCTTCTTCAACTGACGCGAAGCATAAGCAATCACCTTACCATTCTGCATCAACACACAACCCAAACCAATTCTAGAAGCATCACAATAGACCACATATCCACCAGACCCCGAAGGTAACGTCAAAATAGGAGCCGAAGTCAACCTTGCCTTAAGCTCTTGGAAACTCCTTTCACAAGATTCAGACCACTGAAACTTAGCAGTCTTCTGTGTCAATTTAGTTAGTGGAGAGGCTATTGACGAAAAACCTTCCACAAACTTTCGGTAATAACCTGCCAAACCCAAGAAACTACGAATTTCAGTCGCACTAGTGGGTCTAGGCCAATCCTTCACTGCTGCAATTTTCTGAGGGTCTACTTTAATGCCGTCCCCGGTCACGACATGGCCCAAGAAAGCCACAGAATCAAGCCAAAATTCACACTTAGAGAATTTTGCATACAACTCGTTCTCCTCAAGTGTTGTTAAAGTTATCCTCAAATGATTAGCATGATCCTCACGATTCTTAGAGTACACTAAAATGTCATCAATAAACACAATAATGAAGCGGTCTAGATACGGCTTAAACACACGGTTCATTAAGTCCATGAATGCGGCAGGCGCATTAGTCAACCCAAAGGACATGACTAGAAACTCAAAGTGCCCATAATGAGTACGGAAAGCAGTTTTCGGGATATCCTCCTCCTTTATCTTCAATTGATGATATCCAGACCTCAGTTCAATCTTCGAAAAGAACTTAGCACCCTGAAGTTGGTCAAACAAATCATCTATCCTAGGCAAAGGATACTTATTCTTAATGGTCACCTTATTAAGCTGACGGTAGTCGACACACATCCTCAGGGAACCATCCTTTTTCCTAACAAACAAGACTGGAGCACCCCAAGGTGAGGAACTTGGTCAGATAAAACCCTTATCCAACAAGTCCTTCAATTGATCCTTTAATTCCCTTAGCTCCGCTGGAGCCATACGATAAGGTGGAATAGAAATAGCTTGAGTGTCGGGAATAACATCAATTCCAAAATCAATAACTCTATCAGGAGGAATACCAGGAAGGTCTTCAAGAAATACTTTGGGATAATCACTCACTATGGGAACAGATGCGAATTCGGGTACTACGACTTTTGTATCATTAACAACAACCAAATGGTAAATACACCCCTTAGTAATCATCTTACGAACCTTAAGATAGGAAATAAATCTACCCTTTGGCTTGGCAATTTCACCCTCCCACACAATAACGGGCTCATCGGGAAAGGCAAAACGAATTAACTTATGGCGACAATCCACATTAGCATAACACGCAGACAACCAGTCCATCCCCATAATTACATCAAAATCTACCATCTCAAGTTCATACAAATCAGCCACGGTCTCACGACCTTTAATCACCACAACACAATTTCTATACACTCTAGAAGCAATAACAGGAACACCCGTAGGCGTATCAACAGCAAAGGGTTCAAACAAAGATTCGGGTTTCATACCTATATCAAGAGCAAAATAAGGAGTCACATAGGATAAATTTGAACCCGGATCAATCAATGAGTAAGCATCATGAGTACAGATGGTAAGAATACCTGTAACCACCGCGTCAGAAGAATCAGCTGCCTCCCTACGAGTCAGCCCATAAAGTTGAGCTGTCCCTCCACCTGAAGTATTAGCAACTTCCTTTCCCTTGCCATTACTACGAGCATTCTGATAATTATTGGTAGCATTACCAGCAGAGGGATTTTTAGCAGATGCAGAAGCAGGCGAATCATTCTTTTGATTATTCATAGCAGCCATCTCACGTAGCCACTTTCTGCAGTTCCTCTTTAGATGCCCCCTCAAGCCACAGTGATGACAGGTACGATCATCCCACACTGGTGGACGACTACTTCCCTGCGAAAACCTACCAGTATTGTTATTATTTCTCTGGCCTTGCCTACCAGAAGGCACACTAGTATGGGAATGAGTGCCAGAATGAGCAGGTGCAGAATACCCTTTACTCTGCCCTCCCTTATAATTATTACCACTAAAACCACCCGCTGATCGGGCCTTCTTGTGCTGATCTCGATCCACCCTCTCTTCATTTTTCCAACTTTCTTGTTGTTCAGCAAACCCAACCAGAGATGAGAAGGTGAAAGTAGGAGACATAGCAACAGCAGCACATGCAGACTTGATACGTGGTACCAAGCCTTTCACAAAACGAGTCAACTTATGCTTTTCAGTCGAAATCATGTATAAAGCATACTTTGACAGACGAGTGAACTCCAAACTATACTCACGAACTGACTTGTTACCCTGCTCCAGCTTTTCAAATTTCGTAGCCATAGCAATTCTTTCCTCATCACACAAGAACCTTTCCATGAATGTCTCCTCAAATTCAGCCCACGTCGGAGCTAAAGCAGCGTCGCCTCTCTCAGATTCCCACATCTCAAACCATACGTGAGCAAAATCCTTCAACTAATACGAAGCAAGCCTCACAGCTTCTGAATCCTGGGCATCCATTTCCCTCAATGCCTTAAAGGTCTTATCTAAGAAGTGTTGGGGGTCGTCCACCTTTCGTGACCCAAAGAACTCTGGTGGCTTTAAGTCTAGGAACTGCTTAAATCTGCCTCCAACATGAGGTCCCACACCTCCACACTATTGCTGAGCAGCAACCAATACAGTCAACATTTGAATAGTCGTTTGCATAGTACCAAGATCGGGTACACCCGCAACAGGGACAGCAGGAGCAGGCGGTGCTGGAGGTGGTGCTTGATTTCTAGCATCATTTCCATTACCAGCATTCGCGCGCCCCATATTTTGCTTAACTTTCGCGGGACGTCCTCGTTTTACCATTTTTGGATCGCGTCAAAGTCATTTCTACAAGGCACGAATTAACGAGCGAATTAGAACGATCCAAAAAAGGACTTTAAGCTCTACAGCACAATCTAGAATCAAGAAGAATAGGAAACACCTATAAATGTCCTGGGAGTTTCTCAATCATGCAGGTGATCAGGCTGCACAAGGAAAACTCCACTAGACACAGCTCCACATACACCAGCAATAATCCTAGGACGTATTTAGACCTAGGCTCTGATACCAAGCTTGTCACGACCCAAAACCCACCCTAGACGTGACCGGCATCCGACGTCATGAACGATATCGGAAGAACCTAAACAAACCATAATAATACTTGAACCCGCCAGGTTCAACATTCGCCTCCAATAATTTATAGATTAAATGTAACATATCATGAATCACGAATTAAATCAGCGGAAGTCTTTAATATCATAAAAGTTAATCAAAATGTGACAAACGCCAAAGAGTTAACAAAACTCAACAACTACCCACAAGAATGTATATTATGGAGCTTCTAGGATAAAAGGTAATAGTTTGACTCATCGGTACGCAGCCCAAAACTAATAATAGATGAGCAAAATAAAAGGGTGTCCCACGAATGGACGTGTGGGCTCACCAAATTAGCAGCAACAACAAGTCCTTTCTAAGCGCCTGAAGTATCAAGAACCTGCTCTCCTCCGTTACCTAACATACCATCAAAAACAACAATGGTATGCCTGAGTACTTCGTACTCAGTGAATGCCTCGGGGACAATAAGTAATATAAAAAAAATATAATAATACATAAAAAAATCAGTTCCGAAAAGATAGTATAAAAACTGTCATTTCACTTTATGATTCTTAATATCACTTATTGCACAGTTTATAAAGCCATTTCAAAATCTCAGTTTCACTTATGCTTAGTTCCATAATAAAGATGGATATCACAACCGCCCATATAAGTCCAACTCAATATCAACAACACTACATAATACACCGGAATATGAATTCACGGTGGCTACTCCTCCTCCCGAATAGCAAGGCACACTGCGCAATATATCGGAATATGGATTCACGGTGGCTACTCTTCCTCCCGAATAGCAAGGCCATTAATGCACCCCAGGTAGCGAACCCGGAAGTGGCCACTCTTCCTCCCGAATGGCAAGGCAATTAATACACTAGGATCCATAGTGGCTACTCTTCCTCCCGAATAGCAAGGCAAACACAACAACAAAGTCCACGGCATAGAAGCCGATTCACAATTCGTCTCAAAGTAGTCACACCATCAATAACCTTAAAGTTCATTATGCATGTCGAAAGGATAAGTCACTCCAAGCAATATTTTGAAAACGTACAACTTCTTTACAAAGATTGTCATGTCCCAATTCACCAATGAGAAGGTCATTACCAACAATCAACTAGCATTACTAAATATCCCCCATAGAGGAAAAACATTATTAATATCTTATACATATATAGGGTTTGTTACAAACTAGGTTTAATGTGGGTTTGTCCCCTCACACACATTAACCACCATTTTCATGAATTAGAGTTCAAGGAACATGGAAAGATTGTTTTTCCTTTCATTCATTAAAGGATCTTAAATAAAAATTATACTTCCAAATTCAAGAACAACAACTTATCAACAACAACCACAACAATATCACAATTATTTCATATCAATATCCAACTAATACTATCCATTTAATCATACCAAAACAGTCCCCAAGTCATTTGGTATCCAAAACTTATAACCGAACTTTCAATGCCATTTTCTCTATTCTAACTCGTCAAATCTATTAATGGTAAGGATAAAAACAACATTAAAACTTAGACATACCTTATATGAGTAGCCACCACGAAACCAACCTCCTCCAAGTTCAATTTTTAGCTTAGAACGATGACAATTACTTGCTCTACACTTTATCCTTCACGAGTCTCGGGATTCGAGGCCTCGAACTTGATTGATTCACCACCTTCTCTCTCTAAATCTCCTCTCTCTCTCTCTCTCTCTCTATAAAAATCTGAAGGTTTGGTAGGGGAAATGTGGCTGCTAGGGCTGAACATTTCCCTTAAATACCAAGGGAAATGGGCCTAACCCGGTTTTGAATTGGGTTTGGCCAATAGCTTGACCTTTCTATCTTAAAACGCCCATATCTCCTCATCCCGATGTCATCTGCGGACCCACGAACTATGGTTGGAAAGCTATTTCAAAGGGATACAACTTTCATCAAGGAAGTGTTTCCAAATTCCCCAACAATAATGGGGTTATGGCCTCCCGAAGTCAGATCGCCTGAAAACGTACTGTTTTCACCTGTGTTACGCCCCAAGGGACGGTCCGTAACACGTGTTACGGCCCGTAACTTGGAGCGTAACACTGGCCAAATTTCCAGTGAGGTTCTGAAAATTTTTGGGGCGTTACGGCCCCAAGTTACGGCCCGTAACTCGTGTTACGGCCCGTAACGTGGGCGTAACGCAGACCAAATTTCCAGTACGGACAGGCTTCAGTAAAACGGTCATAACTTTTTGTACACAGTTTCGTTCAAGACCCGTAATATACCTTTGGAAAGTTATTTCAAATCTCTACAACGTTTATTTCAGGGCGTTTTTCCAAATTCGCAACAAATTTTCACGAAAATCGCCCAGAAGACAGACCTACCAAAACTTAGGCGAATTTAAGATCTCTTAAGAACTTCACTAATTGGTTTGACTTCAAAACGACCATCCTCCACCCGAATTCACCAAGAATGGATTCATATAGACAAAATACAATCTTAACACTCGATTTTTTTTTTTTCATACCTAGTTATAATTTACGGGGTGTTACATTATCCCCCCCCCCCCCCTCCCCTTAAGATCATTCGTCCTCGAATGAGGATTGTATTCTAGGAATGTAATTAACCAACACGAATTTTAATCACACAATCACCTTGCGCACTAATAGCTCAAAACTTAACTCATACCTGAAATAGGGAACAAGTGAGGATATCTCTTCTTCATGTCCTCTTCCGCCTCCCAAGTAGCTTCCTCAGTATTATGATTTCGCCACAACACTTTAACTGATGCAACGTCCTTTGTTCTCAACCTTCTAACTTGGCGATCCAAAATCTGAACCGGTTCTTCTTCATAAGACAATGATTCATCAATCTCAACCTCTTCATAGTTCAACACATGAGAAGGGTCAGGTTTATATAGCCTCAACATCGAAATATGAAACACTGGATGCACCATGGACATCTCAGCCGGTAACCTCAACTCATAAGCTACCTTCCCAACTCTCCTAATAATCTCATAAGGACCAATGTAGCGAGGACTAAGCTTGCCCTTTTTACCAAATCGCATTACCCCCTTCATAGGTGACACCTTCAAAAAGACCTTGTCACCAACATCAAATTCCAATTCCCTACGCCTTGTGTCCGTATAAGACTTTTGTCGACTCTGAGCGGTCTTTAGTCGTTGAACAATAAGATTTACCTTTTCGATCGCCTCATGAATTGAATCAGGACCCAACAACTCTACCTCTGTTGGTTCGAACCAACCAATTGGGGATCGACAACGCCTCCCATAAAGAGCCTCATAAGGAGCCATCTGAATACTAGCTTGATAGCTATTATTGTAAGCGAATTCCACCAAAGGTAGGTGTTCATCCCAACTTCCTCCAAAATCGATTGCACAAGCACGCAACATATCCTCCAAAGTTTGAATAGTCCTCTCTGCTTTCCCGTCAGTTTGAGGATGAAAGGCAGTGCTCAGTTTCACTCTAGTCCCCAAACCTTCTTGAAACGTCTGCCAGAAATGAGCAGTAAATTGCGTACCTCTGTCAGATATGATAGATGTCGGAACCCCATGCAACCTAACGATCTCCTTCAAATATAACTTGGCGTACTCTGCAGCGGCATATGTCGTCTTCACAGGAAGAAAATGGGCAGACTTCGTGAGTCTATCCACGATCACCCAAATTGAATCATACTTGGCTCTTGTGCGAGGTAAACCTACAACAAAGTCAATATTTATCATCTCCCACTTTCAAAGGGCTACAACTTTCATCAAGGAAGTTTTTCCAAATTCCCAAAGAATAATGGGGTTATGGCCTCCCGAAGTCAGATCGCCTGAAAACGTACTGTTTTCACCTGTGTTACGCCCCAAGGGACGGTCCGTAACACGTGTTACGGCCCGTAACTTGCAGCGTAACACTGGCCAAATTTCCAGTGAGGTTCTGGAAATTTTTAGGGCGTTACGGCCCGTAACTCGTGTTACGGCCCGTAACGCAGACCAAATTTCCAATGCGGACAAGCTTCAGTAAAATGGTCATAACTTTTTGTACACAGCTCCGTTCAAGACCCATAATATACCGTTGGAAATATATTTCAAAGCTCTACAAATTTTATTTCAGGGACTTTTTCCAAATTCGCAACACATTTTCACGAAAATCGCCCAGAAGACAGACCTACCAAAACTTCGGCGAATTTAAGATCTCTTAAGAACTTCACTAATTGGTTTGACTTCAAAACAACCATCCTCCACCCGAATTCACCAAGAATGGATTCATATAGACAAAATACAATCTTAACACTCGATTTTTTTTTTCATACCTAGTTCAAATTTACGGGGTGTTACAGCCTACGACTCCTACGGAGGTTCGTAGTTTTATGGGCTTAGCAGGTTATTACAGGAGATTTGTAGAACGCTTTTCTTCTATTTCTGCACCACTCACAAAGCTGACCCAAAAATCAGCGAAGTTTCAATGGACAGATGCTTGGGAACGTAGTTTCCAAGAGCTCAAGGATAGATTAACTTCTGCCCCAGTCCTGACACTTCCAGAGAGATTGGAAGGCTATGTTGTTTATTGCGATGCTTCAGGCATTGGGCTAGGCTGTGTGTTGATGCAACATGATAAGGTGATTGTGTATGCTTCGAGGCAATTATGGAAACATGAGAAAAATTATCCAACCCATGATCTTGAATTGGCTGCAGTGATTCATGCACTAAAGATGTGGAGACATTATTTGTATGGTGTCCATGTGGATATTTATACAGATCATAAGAGCCTTCAGTATATCTTCAAGCAGAAAGAGTTGAATTTGCGGCAACGATGATGGTTGGAATTGCTAAAAGATTATGATGTTGATATCCTATATCACCCCGGAAAGGCAAATGTTATGGCTGATGCTCTTAGCGTTAGATCTATGGGAAGTTTGTGTGATGTTCGGCCAAAGAAAAGAGATATGGCTCGTAAGCTCCAACAGTTAGCTAGCCTAGGAGTCCGAGTAGTGGACTCAGGTAACCTGGGAGCTACCATTCAGAATTCAGCAGTCTCGTCGCTAGTAGTGGAAGTGAAGGAGCGACAATATGAAGATCCCATGCTAATTCATTACAGAGATGCACTCTCTCAGGAAGAGAAGTCATCATTTGAGGTCTCAGAAGACGGAGCTCTCCGATGCCGAGGCAGATTATGTGTTCCTGATGTGGCAGGATTACACCACTAAATATTGAGAGAAGCTCATTGCTCCCGTTATTCTGTCCACCCTGGGGCAACGAAAATGTATCACGATCTTAAATATATATATTGGTGGAATGGGATGAAGAAGGACATAGCGAAATTTGTAGCTGAATGTCCCAACTGTCAACAAGTGAAAATCGAGCACCAAAAGCCGGGCGGATTATTGCAAGTTATAGAAATTCCAACTTGGAAATGGGAAGTTATTAACATGGAATTCATTACAGGCTTACCCCGTTCTCGACGTAAGTATGACTCTATATGGGTGATTGTGGATAGGCTCACGAAGTCAGCTCATTTCTTACCAGTCAGAACTACATATGTGGCAGAAGATTATGCAAAGCTTTATGTTAAAGAGATAGTGCGACTTCACGGTGTTCCAGTATCTATTATCTCTGATAGAGGAACTCAGTTTATAGCTAATTTTTGGAAGTCCTTCCAAGAGGGTTTGGGGACTCATGTGAGCCTTAGCACGGCATTTTATCCGCAGACTGACGGATAAGTTGAACGTACCATTCAGACTCTCGAGGATATGCTACGGGTATGTATGATGGATTTTGGAGGTAATTGGGATGATCACTTACCACTTATTGAATTTGCTTATAATAATAATAATCATTCTAGCATCCAAATGGCACCGTATGAGGCTTTATATGGGCGAAAGTGTAGATCCCCAACTGGGTGCTTCGAAGTAGGAGAGACTAAATTGATAGGGCCAGACTTCGTCCAGCAAGCCATAGAGAAAGTTAAGCTCATACGAGATCGGTTATTAGCAGCCCAAAGTCGCCAAAAGTCCTATGCGGATAATCGTCAAAGGGACTTAGAGTTCCAAGTTAAAGATTGGGTGTTCTTAAAAGTGTCACCAATGAAGGGTGTGATGAGATTTGGCAAAAAGGGAAAGCTTAGTCCCCGGTACATTGGGCCTTATGAGATTGTGCGCAAGGTGGGCAAAGTAGCTTATGAATTAGATCTACCTCCCGATTTGCAGTCAGTTCACCCAATTTTCCATGTCTCGATGCTTCGTAAATGTGTTAGAGATCCTACTAGGATCGTGCCAGTGAATGATGTTCAAGTGACAGAAAAGTTGACTTATGAAGTGACAGAAAAGTTGACTTATGAAGAGGTACCCATTGCCATATTAGATAGGCAAGTACGGAGGCTTAGAAACAAAGAAGTGGCCTCAGTTAAGGTTTTGTGGAGAAACAATAACCGAGAAGAAATGACATGAGAAGTGAAATAAATTATGAAATCCAAGCACCCGCACTTATTTCTGCGCCCGGAAGGGATCCAAGATGAGACATCAAGATCATAAGGTATGTATGTTTTCCTTTTTATGCATTTGGGTCGTGTGTGGCAAAACTCTATTGCTATTATGTTATGGCCTTGTGAGGCATTGTTATTATGAGTTGTTGTGACAGGATGGTAGTGCCATATTTCAGAGGAAACTCTGGCGAAATTTTTATAGAATCTCCGAGGACTTAACATTCGAGGACGAATGTTCTTAAGGGGGGAAGAATGTTACACCTTGGAAAATTTTCCGTTGATGCACAGTGAATATACTAACGAAGAGCACGAAGTATATGGTATTTCAATAAGTAAGGAATGACATTTGATGACCCTAATTAAGATTTCAAAGACATTCGAGGTAGGGGGAGAAAGTTTGCCAAGAGAAGGCAAGGCATACGATATGTATCGAAAAGGATTTACGAGTAACAAGTTAATGATGATTTAATGATGCTTTGGAGAAGAGTTATAACGTCCCTTAGATCATTAATGAGGTGATAAAAAAGTGTCAAGAAGGTTTCATAAGGATTGGAGATCGAACGAGTCGACGAGAATGAGTTCGGAAGGACTGGGCATTATATGGCCCAACATACTGGCCGTATAAATTATACTGGCCGTATGTTTGGCCGTATAATCAGCCCAGATTATCACCCCTCACTGGACCAAAAGTACGACCAAGCATACGGTCAGTATAATTTATACGGACCGTATGTTGGTCCGTGAAATCCAAGCGAGACAGATTTTGTATTATTAATAAGGGGTCCAAGTTTATTTCATTTCATTTCCCCTTCACTCCTCTTCTCTCTAGAACATTTCTCTACACTTCTCCCACAAGAATTTAAGGGATATTGGTGAACAACTTCATCAAACCAAGAGAATCAAGTGTAAGAAACCTATTAAAGTTCATCCAAGACAAGGAATCCAAGTGAAGGTGAAACTAGGGTTTTGCTCAAGTGAAGTGTTTCTACCCAAGGTTCATTCCTACACCATCTAAGAAACCTTTACATACTCACTACATTCTTCGTACTGATGTCCTTTTGTTTGTGGACGCTGCGTCATGCCCGCAGGTGGCCAGGGAGACAGGCTTAATCCATAGCTTTATTACTCAGGGACTACATAGCGGAGCTCCATTTCATTCGGAGCTACAACTTTTGGTATTTATTCTTTTGTGTGCATATTTATGGGCATAGCGGGGTCCTGTCCCGTCTATATGATATGACATACTCTCCTTAGAGGCTCGTAGACATGTGTATATGAGTAGATGTGTTTGGCCTTGTCGGCCTATATTTTAGATATCATTTTGTTAGCCTTGTCGGCTTATGTACATTGTTGTGGGCATAGTTGTGATGATGATATAAATATATTGTTGCCCAATGAAAATAGTATGAATGAGGAATAAAAGTATGATTTAGCTATGTGGCTCACCTAGATGTAAATGTGAAAGTATGATAAGAAGTGCCCGGGTGGGTTAGTACCGGGTGCCCGTCGCGACCCTGCGGTCGGGTTGTGACATAATACTTCCCGTGTCTTCCTCTTCAAGGGCGACAAATCCTCTTGGTGTTCTTTCATATGGAATCTTGTTGGGCAAATCTTTTACCTGTTCTGCTCCTTTTTCATGTTCGGCCACGGGATGGGGCCCGAGGTCAATGTTTTATAATTGCTAGCAATCGTCATCCCTTTGATCGTCCCCTTCATAATAGGTCTGGTACCTCATAACGCAAATGCTTGCAATCTTCGGTCGAGTGTTCGGGGAGGGTGTGGAATTTGCACCATAGTTCTACATTGCGTCTATTTAGACTAGACCGCATTGATATCAGAAACCTTGCTTCCTTCATCTTTTTCATGGCTATGACCAGTTCCCCAGCTTCCACATTAAAATTGTACAAAGCTACGCTTGGAGGGCTCGAGTCGACTGAGGGTTTCTTGGGCTGGCCTTGATCATACCACGGTGTTCAGGTCCCCACATTACCCCTTGGAGGGTGGCGAGCTGCATATGGTTCATACCAATCTTGCGGGTTCCTTTGTCTGGCGGGGTGGGTATTCACAAGTCTGTGGTTTACTTTTCATTTCTGTCCGGGGTCCGGTTCGGAGGTCGACTTCTTTCCTCATCTTGGCTGTATATATATTGTTAACCTCATTCCAAGACTTGGCAAGGAACTTCCTCAAGCTTTCTTTAAATTTTCTTGATGCCTCTGAACCACTGTTGTTTAATCCATCCGCGAATGCCGCAGCAGCCCAATCTTCCAATATAGCAGGCAGCAACATCCTATCTCGTTGGAATCTCTCCACATAGTTGCGTAGCGTCTCACCATTCCATATAGTTGCCCCGACATGAGCTTTTACGAACGTATCTGTATGAGTTTTTTAGCATGACTGATTTGATTTTGTGCTGCTTGATGTCATGTCCAGTGATGACCGCTTCGAAGATCATTATATGCTCTTCCGGATCCGTGGTTTTGTCATATTTAGGAATACTGGTATTTTGAATTTCTTTGGGATCAATACGGGAGCCGTGCTTGGTTTGTACGAAATCTTTCCATACTTCCTCGCTCCCACCCCTTTTAGAACAAGAGGAGCCCCAGGTATTTGGCTCATCCGGTCGTGGAGCTCTTTTTTTAACTTGGTGATCCTTTTCAATTCTGCACTCTGTTTGATTAGTTCAGGCTCTATCTGTTCCGTGTCCACTTGGGAAGTCCCGGGTGCCTTAATGACCTTCGGGCTATTCATAGGGCATTCAACCAGTGCTCTCCCAGCCATGTGATTCACGAGCTTCTCCATGCGTTTCATCATGGGTTGTTTGATTCCAGAACTGCTGCTAGTGTTACCTCCGATGGGGGTTCTTCCATTTTATACATTCCTTCCACTTTAAGGTAAGAGCGCCTTTTCCTTTTTCTTGAATAACATCCTCGAGGAAGCCTCTCCCTGCGTTCCGCCAACTGGTTAGGGTGTTATTTCTTTGCTGGGGCTTCGTTATGGGTTTTCTCCAGGGGTGGCGTAATCTCCTCCCTCTCTGCTTACGTGTCCACTTTCGGGTTGAGACATTGTTCAAGATGAATTTCGTTAATTTCCAATATATATTAGTTAGTAATTTTTTTTTTTTTTTGACGGGTGATGACTAGAATTGTGGAATTTATGAGAAATTAAGGGTGAAAAAATGGTGGAAAGTTATTAATGGCTAAATAGGAACTTGAAGGAGAAGTTGGTGGATAGGATTGTCTAATTAGTTAAGGGTTTTAAACACCACAAAGGTAGATCGTGGAGTGTTGACTTCACGGATTATTGAAGGAGAACTTGAATGGTTTGATTGGAGGTAAGTGAAGGCTTTCCTAAACTATGAACTTGATTAGAAAACGCATGCCACTTATTAGCCGAATATTTAATTTCAGCCTATAGGTTTGCACATTCTAGTAAGTACTTGAATTTTTGTGTTTAATTGTTAGCTTTACATTGCATAAAAAAATCAGTCATGTGTATATGCTTGATCAGTAAAATCAGGGTATTAGAAAGTAATTAAATTACATGATTTGATTTGATAATTACTTATTTTGTATAAATACAGTTGTTTTGTATTGTTTAGACTCAACTCAAATTTAGATAATTTGATCACATTCAGCTTGGGAGAAATAGTCAACTTACCAAATATGAGAGTCGACAGAGGCCAGAGTTAGCTACCCTATATTATTTGCTATACAGGACCATAATTTATTAAACATTTAGAATATAAGTTTCAGATTAAACCAATTTCAGATTATAATTTATAACTGAGGTCTTACATTCCTTTAGCTTACATATTTCAGTATTAAATATATGAATAGCTAGCAATTTTTTGTCGCATTTTTATTATATTTAATTAGTCTAAAAACTTGCTGCTCCAGTTAGGAGATTGTCGACAAGATTTACAAGGAACCCATTCGGTACTTAGCTTGTTTGGGTCTGTCTTCCTTTTGGTGGCAGGTATTGAAAGGTGACGATACCAGCGGCTAGCTTCAGACTTTGTTAATCCAATTGGTGATAATTACGCCCTGATCATAACTAATAAATATTATTATGTACTTAAACTTATTTTATATTTTAGTTTAATCTTTTAGTGTTTGAAATTTATTGATCCGACTAATCAAGATAGAAGATCCACTATGAGAAGTTTTAGCTCTCCTTACCAAATAAAACTCAATCTTCAAACCTAAAACTCAAAACCTCTAATTGAAAGCGGAGAAACCTTTATCATTTCACGATCATACTCTTATGTGGTATTATTTCAACTTTTAATTATGTGGTTGGACGCATTACATATATCTCCATCTTAGGACCAAACCTTTGAGGAAATTGACTCCCAAACTTTTGTACCATTCACATCTTAAAGCGACTTCTCATGAAAAAGCAGTGCGGACCATATTTTTATTGGTTTTACTTCCTATCAATGACCTAAGCATACAAACGGTTGATGAAATATCAGGCATTATTTTTTGTCTCTTCCCATCCTTTTTCGATTGCTTTTTACTAGTATATATTGGATCAAAATGTACTTTTTTATAATTTGTCAATTTCTTTAGGTTTCCCAACTCTCACTCGTTTGCTATGCAGAGAATTTGAATTGTATTTTCTAATGAGAGTTATTGACAAGAATGAGAGGAAGAAAACATCTCGTGATGTTACATTTTTAGACAAGGAGAAGAGCAGTGCACAAGTCATTATTCCGTTATTATCGTTATTTGCAACGTGGAGGATAGACAGAGGTTGCAAGTCATATCAAATAGTGGCCCATATGAACCCTATTATTGGAATTCTTGTTCAGTCATAATAGCTCTATCAGATTCACACACTTGTAAAGTATGTCTAGTACTCCTCTCATATGTATTTTTGACTGAATCCTGAATTTAAGAATGAGAGGAATATTTTTTAAATTTATGATCTAAAACAAGTCATAGAGATTAATATGAAATAAATTATCTTATTACAGGAAAAAATAAGAAGTTTAAAAATGAATTGTTACTAAATATAAAAAAAAACATGACTTCTTTTTGGGATTAACTAAGAAAAAAGAATGTCACAGTAAATTAAGACGGAGAGGGTAGTTCTTATGTTTCTAGTACAAGAACAAATTGGGAGTATTGCTAATACTCCCTCCCTCTCAAAATATTTGTCGTGTTTTTCATTTACACGACCCTTAAAAAAATATTGATTAGGAGGGATTTAACGACTAAGTTTTCGTTCCTGAAAAATAATAATCAAGATAAGAAAAATAGTTCCAAAGATAATATTTGATTTCAAGAATTTGAGCGGGGGTTACAATCTTTATAAAATCTTAAATAAAAAGATGTAATCCTCTGATTCTTCTCCTTACGACCGTCAATCAAGGGCTTTGCTTGTTTTTGAATTGAAGGATTACTTGTTGTCGGGATTTCACTACAAATGCAGAGTGGAGCTCTGATCACAAATGTAGATGTATGGAAACTTGTTGATTACCTTTGGGGATGAGAGCCTCTCTATGTATTTTTCTTGATCCTTTTGGCTTTATGAAGACTCTTATTTATAGTCGTAGGGCAAAACTAGAGTATGTACGTGATTGGTTGAACTATGTCATTTGAACGCTTGGCGATATTTGATTAGTTCTTCTATTGACATGGCATGTTGTGTCACTTATACATGTGGCTCATCTTTATTGGTCCTTGACTTGACTTGGCGCGTCACGTCATTTGACATGTGGTGTGGGCCTTGGGCTAATAGATTGGGCTCATCATGTGAACTCCGACAAGATAGACTAGCTCAATTGAATTAGTCTTTCAATTAAATCCATACATGTTGGACTTAAGCAATCATATAATGTTAGCCCATAATATTTGTTTGGATCAATACATCTCGAATTTAGAATATGATCTAAGCTAATTTGGGGATTTAAATCCGACTAAATTTCAAGGCCTACAAGAATGCTTGACTATTTTATCTTTATTAATGTCTTAAGATATAATCTT
This sequence comes from Lycium barbarum, assembly GCF_019175385.1. Classification (NCBI taxonomy): domain Eukaryota; kingdom Viridiplantae; phylum Streptophyta; class Magnoliopsida; order Solanales; family Solanaceae; genus Lycium; species Lycium barbarum. The sequence continues at coordinate 27,594,326 of NC_083346.1, read as the reverse complement.
TATTATTCATTGGATAGTGTCATAATTGGCATGTTTGTTTCTTCAAGGACAATTACTTTAGGATAACATGGTAAAAAAAGTTGATTTTGTTTTGCACTCCCAAGATGAGAAGTATTTTGAAACAAATACTTTTAATAAGGACGACATGTATCAATTTCAAAGATAAATAATCATCGCGAAAAAAACTTTTATACAAAGAGATCGTGAGGTGGACATTGACCTTGAGAGATTGACAATTCAAAAATTTTAATTTTTTAAATATAAACATATGAGTGACCGGGGACTGTGGGACTAATGCGAATGAATAGAGCAGAGCTAGAGTGTTAGTTTTAACAATTTTGATTTAAATACTGTATTAATCTAAAAAGATAAAAGATATCATTTGACCCTTGAATTTGGCACGAAAATTTAGTTTAGCAACTCAATTTAAGTTGTATTTATTTATCCCCCCTAACAACTTTCAAGTTAATTAAATATTCCCCTTAGCGGCGTGGACCAGTTGAGATCTAGGTGTTGTTCACCACTCGCCTGGTGATTGGTCCACATCATTAAATATTTTTTTAATTATTTTTATTTTTTTAGTTTTTTTCTTTTTTCTTCATTCTTTCCCTATTTTATTATTTTATTAAACAATAATTTAAAAAAAAAAAAAGATGGACCCATAGCCGCCGTTCTCCTCCTCCTAAACTCCCCACCTCCACACCGCCGCCACTACCACCCCACTACCACCGCCGCCGCCACCACACCACCACCATAACCACCGCATCCTTAAATCAAACCAACTGAAAAATCCCATCTTTGTTAAAAAAAATCTTTATTAATCATATTTCCACCATAACCACCACCGCCGCTGCCGCCAACCTTTCCCACCACCGAAGCAACAATAATTTCCAACAGACCATCTTCTTCCAATTTTGTTTCTACTTTTCATTCAAATCACCAAATTAAGAAAATCCACAAATTTTGGACTGAAATTCGAATTGATATCAACCCAAAAAAAAAAAAAAAAGAGGCGGCGGTGGGTATCAACAAAAACTCATTTCTTCATTGTTGTTTAGAAAAATAGAGACGATAACAGAGGCTTCTCCCAATTTCAATATAGCATACCCACTTCCACTCTTTGCAAGCTTGCTTCGCCCCTTCTTCAAAATCTCAAATGATTTTTGAAAACTTTCAATGTCATTTTTCAAATCTGATTCGAAAACCTCATAACACAATAATAATTCACCCAGCAACAGTTACACCGAGGTCAGCGTCGCATCTTTCAATTTCATATTCGCTTATAATAACTTCTAGAAACCCATAATTTATTGTTGTTAAACTGCCCTTCAAATGGACTTATGCAACAGCAATGAAGATATTACACGAACTGCCCTTCAAATATGCTCAGCAATGAAGAAAATGCACGAACTGCCCATCAAGACAAAGAAAGGAGAAAAACTAAAAAAAAAAAAAAAAAAAAAAAAAGGAAGAAAGAAGCTGAGGAAGATAGCAGCAACGATTTGGAGGATGGGGAAGAAGGAGAGGGAGGGCGGGGGTGTGGGGTTAGAAGAAGAAGAAAGAGAAAAGAAAAAAAAAAGGAAAAATAAAATATTAAAAAAGTATAATTAAGAATAATAAATTGTCATCCAATTAGAAGAGGACATATGTACAGCTGGAATCATTTTTGGTGTTTTTCCCCTTCCACGCGCTTTTGCGAAAGTCATCACACTTTCTTGCCACGTCACCCGCTAAGGGGGGTATTTAATTAATTTGAAAGTTGTTAAGGGGGTAAATACATACAACTAAACTAAGTTTTCGTGCCAAGTTCAGGGGTCAAATGATGTCTTTTCTCATCTAAAAAATCATTAAATATGTATTAATTATTAATTTAAAATCTAGTACTTAAAAAAATAAATTTCAAAACTCATAAACTTTAAATTTTGACTCTGACTCTATAACTGAACGCATAGTTAGTGAATACCATCGGGACAAAATTGTGTCAACATGAATTTCAACTTCCTTAAGAATCACTACCACTTAATTGATTTGTGGTCATGTTCTCATTAATGACCTCGAGTGGCCATCCTATGCTAGGTTTTTAGAGACATGTCTCTGTTAGGTTTTACCCTGAATTTCCTACTTTATTTGAATTTTACCATAATTGTGTTTTATTTCAAAAGGAATTTCTTGGTAGAAAATGCTTTCTTTATGGAAAAAGATCCCGCCATATTTATTCTTTTTCTTGTAGGAGAAGATTTAGACTTCTAGATTTAGAATTGACTTCTATAAATAGAAGATTTGTTCTTCTCATTCACAACACAATAGCATCCTCAATGTAGTCGTTTATAGAGTTTTGTTTAGGGGGAGAATGTTCTCTCAATAGTTTTATGCTTTCTTTTATAGTTAGTTTTTATATGTAGATCAATTGATCAAATCATATTAGAATATTATGTCTTTTTTAGTATATTTTTCTTTGTTGTCTGAGGTTTGCAATTGCAAGCAGCAGTGATGAAGATTATGTGAAGATGAAAAATCAAGATTATTTTGCCAGAAAATTCAGGCCAAGGAGAGATTTGTTAAGTTTTACCCTGAATTTCCTACCTTATTTGAATTTTATCATAATTGTGTTTTATTTCAAAAGGGATTTCTTGGTAGAAAATGTTTTCTTTGTGGAAAAAGATCCCACCATATTTATTCTTTTTCTTGTAGGAGAAGATTTAGACTTCTAGATTTAGAATTGACTTCTATAAATAGAAGATTTGTTCTTCTCATTCACAACACAATAGCATCCTCAATGTAGTCGTTTATAGAGTTTTGTTTAGGGGGAGAATGTTCTCTCAATAGTTTTATGCTTTCTTTTATAGTTAGTTTTTATATGTAGATCAATTGATCAAATCATATTAGAATATTATGTCTTTTTTAGTATATTTTTCTTTGTTGTCTGATGTTTGCAATTGCAAGCAGCAGTGATGAAGATTATGTGAAGATGAAAAATCAAGATTATTTTGCCAGAAAATTCAGGCCAAGGAGAGATTTGTTAAGTTTTACCCTGAATTTCCTACCTTATTTGAATTTTACCATAATTGTGTTTTACTTCAAAAGGAATTTCTTGGTAGAAAATGTTTTCTTTGTGGAAAAGGATCCCACCATATTTATTTCTTTTCTTGTAGGAGAAGATTTAAACTTCTCGATTTAGAATTGACTTCTATAAATAGAAGATTTGTTCTTCTCATTCACAACACAATAGCATCCTCAATGTAGTCGTTTATAGAGTTTTGTTTAGGGGGAGAATGTTCTCTCAATAGTTTTATGCTTTCTTTTATAGTTAGTTTTTATATGTAGATCAATTGATCAAACCATATTAGAATATTACATTTTTTTAGTATGTTTTTCTTTGTTGTCTGATTTATCGTGTTCAAGGTTTGCATTTGTAAGCATGTCGTCGTGCCTATTTCGATCCTAACCGTCCCTGCCTTCTCCATGTTACTCCCCCCAACCCACCCGCCCAAAGAAAACAGAAAAAAGAAAGAGAAACTCATTGTCTTTGGAAGAATGCCACATATTTTGAGTCAATAATATCTTTGAAAGTTTTCGAGCTTTTTAAGAAAAGGATTTTGATATTTATATACTGATAAAAGTGATAATGTAAGTTTCATTTATTATCAGGTCACTTAAAATATAAAGGTAACTAACTACCCATAAGAAGTAAATTAATAGCCTAAAAATTAGACAATAACCTCTTGTGTAAATGATAATTTATATGGTTAGTTGATACAAGTTAAAGAAATTAAACACAAGCCACCATCTTATATTTGTAGGAGAAAGCAAATTTATTATAGAAGGAGGTCTATCAAATGTCAGTCAACTTTTCCTAGTAGAGGCAAAAGCATTAAAATCACCTCTCTTTCATTTTGCTTTGTTGTGTGTGTGTGTGTTGGGAGGGGGGGGGGGGGGGGGGGGGGATGAGGGAGGATGATAGGGGCAGGACCAAAGGGACCCCAAAAAAGCAGAGAAGATTCTAGTTTTTGAGAAGGGATAATTCACTAATAAGGTTCTAGTCTTTCCTTGCCCTATATCTTGGGACAATTTCCTAAGTTTAGGTATTTTCTTCTCTTTTTTGTATTTTTTTTATTGTTGTGTGTGATTGAGACGTTTTATCCACAAAATTCCAAGCACTAGTCATTGTAGCCTATACATAATTTCGTTCCATGCATACATTTTTATCTTAGAGGTGGAGAAAAGTTGCTTATAGTAGAGTTATTGTAAGTATTGATTGGTCCATTATATGGCTGGTATAGGTTATGCTTTATCTTTCACGGAAATAGGAACTGACATTGACATAGCCAGGTTGTTATATTACTACAATTTACAAAGGTGAATATTATGTTAAAAGTTTTATTGTATTTGTACCTTTGGCAAGTAAAGGAAAAGCTCCAAATAATTTTTCAAATGATAGTAACTTTGAATAAAGATGCCATAGAGTGCAGAAGAATTGAAAAAGGATAGAAAAAGGAATACGATCGACTTCCTTCACTACAGTTACAATTAGAGCATTTTTTGTGTACATAACACATTAACACTTCTATAATGACCCCTTAATGTTTGTCAATTAGAAAAAGTGATGCAATTCACTACCAGATCGAGGAGAATTCCCACATTTAAGTTTTTGACTCCACTTAGATAACCATGTAAAAGTGCCATTTCAAAATGTCCAATTAGCTGGGAACGGAATTCTTTAAAACAACTCATACTCTATAGTTGCAGCAAATAAATTCGCTTGGTTGCTTGTTAGAAAGGAGTTATTCATGTAGTAAAACATTAACTCTGCATTGTTTGGTCACAAAAATGAGATTATAATAAAAAATTCACAGATAAAATAGTTTCCTGCGAATTTACCTGTCAAGAGAAATCCGTTGGGAAAACCTTTGTTGGTAACTTTTTCTTGCGGATTACCTCGAGATATGTTATCTGCAAATAATTTACCTGGGGATTGTAAATCCGTATGTAGGTTACTTGCGGATATTCCGCAAGGAAAAAAAAAACACAAGTAAATTATGGTAAAAACCTATGAAAGAAAGGAGTTTTCTTGGGGAATTTCATGGGTAAATATCCACACGTATATCCCCCAACAAAACCCCCAAGTAAATTTGCAAGAATTATTCGGCTAAAATTTTGTAGCCGAAAGGAATTGTCCTCGGGTTTGTTTTTTATCAAAATTATTCTGCACAAAATACATCAAAAAAAATGTTTGTTTATAAAAAAAAAATGATTAGTTTTGAAGCTCAATTGAGCTAACATAACCAGTACTACTTTTATACCCCAAATGAAAGTGTCTGAATCTATGCGTTGCACTAGAAATTGAAACAACTCTCTGAAAACCAAGACTTATGTGATTCTCCCTCATGCGCTGCTGATTCAAGATGCAATATGATAAACCAAGATGTTGTAAAAGATACCATAAGCAACAACAATTAAATCAAGCAGCAAATTCTTTTCTGATAAAATATACTAAAACCTGTTACTTGATATGCAATTATTCACTATCAATAGAATAATACACAGTATGAAATTTCTCTCTTCAACTCCTTAACGTAACATTACCAATTTGAGAACACAGATACTACACTAGTCTCTCTTGAAATAGATAGAAATAGAAAAGGTAAAAGACTGCATAAAAAAAAAATCAAGATCATGACAGAGATAAATTTATGTGTATGGAGAGGTACTATTGAAACACCCCCTGGTAAAAAATAAAGGTGTTAATCAGCGAACTCCCAATATCAATATATGGTAAAAGACTACATACTAACTCCTGTTGTCCTGCATATTCTAGGGACACCTTAGCAAGCAGTGACAATTTTAACATGGTTATATAGATAAATAATCTTATAACCATTGTTAAAGCAATCAAACAGAAATAAAAAAGCAAACCACTAGATTTCCTAGAGCGACGATCTTCAATATTTAAAACACTAGCTATTGTTGCTATCTTTAGTAAATGTCTTGGCTAAGAATTAGAGATGGGTGCTCAAAATGAATGCAAGATTAATGAACATAGTATGAGATTAGGGAGTAGTTAGATACGAACTAGGAGATGAATGAAATGAATCAACCCAGTGTTCATTTATTTCCTTGTTTTTCATTCAAAGTCTACTCCATTATTTTCCAAAGAACTTGATCAAGATTGTTATAAACCAGGAAAAAGGATGTATGCTTAACAGATAGAACTTACTGAAGGTTTAGTTAAGAAGATGCAAGATGTTTTAAACTTAGAACTTCTTGAAAACTCGCTAACATTTAGTTAAAAGAGATGCAGGAAATATAGTTGGAACTTACTGTAAATGTACAAAATCTTAGTTCGTTCACAGTGACTTATGCTTTCAAGTAAGAACTTACTGAAAATTTACTAGAGCTTTTGTGACAAATTTAAAAGTGGAACACACTCTTTTGTTGGTGCATTGTAGATGAATGCTGCACCAGAGGTGCTATTACGGTCCGCTGGCACGCTGTGTGGGTTCCGAGGAGGCTGATTAGGTGATGAGGGAGGTGCATGAAGGGATTTGTGGCAATCATTCCGGAGCAGATTCATTGATGAGAAAGCTAATAAGGGCTGGGTATTACTGGCCAAGAATTGAGGAAGACACAAAGGCCTTCATAAGGAGATGCGACAAATGCCAACGCTATGCGCAGATGCTTCATCAACCGGGAGAACATTTTCATCCGGTCATTTCCCCATGGTCGTTCATGAAATGGGGGATGGACATAGTCGGGCCTTTGCCTTCTGGCCCGGGTCAGGTAAAATTATATTAGTTATGACTGATTACTCCGTCCGTCCCAAAAAGGATGATATACTTCATTTGGCACGCACTTTAAGAAATAAAGGAATATTTTTTAATCTTGTGGTCTAAAATAAGCCAAAGATATTTGTGTGGTTATAATCATCTCATTTTGCGTAAAAGGTAATGATTAAAGTTAAATTTTTGCCAAATAAGGAAATGTGTCATTTTTTTTTTTGGGACGGACTAAAAAGGAAAGTGTGTCATTCTTTTCGGGACAGAGGGAGTATTTTTCTAAGTGGGTTGAAGCAGGTGCCTACAAGAAGATCCGAGAGAAGGAGGTGATAGATTTCATATGGCAGTACATAATTTGCCGGTTCGGGATTCCAAAGGAAATAGCCTGTGACAACGGCCCTCAATTCATAGGGTCAAAAAAGATCACCAACTTTCTGCAGGAACTGAATATAAAAAGGATCAACTCCTGTACTTACCATCCAAGTGCGAACAGTCAAGCAGAGTCAACTAACAAAATTATTATATAGAATCTGAAGAAGAAGTTGGAAGATGCGAAGGGTTCATGGCCATCTAAGTTACCAGAAGTGCTTTGGGCATACCGCACCACGACGAAGTCAAGCAGCGGGGAGATGCATTTTTCCCTTGTGTACGTTGCTGAAGCCCTAATTTCGATCGAAGTAGGCACTCCTAGCTCATGGTATTCCCGAGCAAATGAGCAATACAATACAAACGCGTTGTTGATTCAATTGGACATGCTCGAGGAACACTGGTGCCTTGCTTATGTCTGGATGGTAGCGCAAAAGCAACAGATGGAAAGATACTACAATCGGAGGACCAACCTCCGATACCTTAAGTGTGGGGACTAGGTTCTCCGAAGAGTGACCCATAACACCCAGGATATTAATGCCGGAAAGTTAGGCTCCAACTGGGAAGGCCCATACAAAGTTGTTGGGATCGCCGGCACGGGATCATATCAATTGAAAGATCAAGATGGAAAAAGGCTCTTTAGTAACTGGCATGTTAGTCACTTGAAGATATACTATACTTAGTCAAGGGAGGAAGGATTCCTTGAAAATATCCGATGAAAATACACGCTGCACTCTTTTTTCCTTCATCCAGTTGTTGTCCAAATTGGGTTTTTTCGGCAAGGTTTTTTAATGAGGCAGCGTATTAAAATCATATTACGGTAAAAGATGACTGGTGGCACAAAATCAAGTGTTTGGGTCTTCATTCTTTACACCCAAACACTGGAGGGGGGGGGGGGGGAGAATATATCCCTGCCACTATAAGAAAAGTGTTTATATGGATCATGAAACGATTTGATTGTCATCCTCTTGTAAAGGAAATTTAAGGGTCAGAAAAGCTTCAAGATATAAGCACCCGCATGTTAGGGACTGTGTTACACCTCATATCTTAGAACTAAGGTTAGACTCGTATCGTTATATTTTTAGCGAAAAATTTGAAAGTTTGTACATACTATAAAAGTGGTTGGCAGGCCTAATTCGGGCATCCGTAACCCCTTGATTCGTTGAGAATTTATAAAAGATTCCTTAGTGAAAGTTGTAGTATGTAGAAATACCTTTCCAGGCATATAAGGACCAGGCCAATTGGAGTTCAGAGCAAGGAGATATGATCGTCTCAAAATTGTTAATAGAGAGGTTCTTAGGATTCGGTAGAATCGACTAAGTTTTCGATACGTCTTCCTTCCAGACCAATTTCGGGAAAATTCGTTGATAATTTGTGAAAACTTAAAACATGAAATTGTATCCCTTTGAAATAACTTTCCAACGGTTTATTGTGGAGCCCGAGCAATGCTCTATGCTAGGAGTTATACCCATTTTACTGAACACTATCGACTGCGTGTAAAAATGACAAGGGAGCTCGCCGAGCTCGCCCCAAAGCAAGGCAAGGGCTCGCTTTGGACCGCGCTCAGCGAGGTAGGGGTCCAAAAGTGGAAAAAATTCATGAAAATCATCTAAGTGCAAAATGGACAAGAGAGCTTGCCGAGCTTGCCCCAAAGCGAGGCAGGGGCAAGCCATAGACCGCGCTCGACGAGCCTCGGGGTCCAAAATGCCCCATGCTATAAATTCAACACTTAACTTGAAATTTCAGTTATTAGAGATTACAACTTCGTTCTAAAGCCCTAATCAAAAGTTTTCCTCCCCTCCTCATCCTCCCACGTCAAGGTAAGGTCGCTCTAACGATTCCTAAGTAATTCCAACATTTATTCATTATTAGTAACATGATTCTTCAACCAAAACATAGGATTTCCAAGTAGTAACATGATTCTTCAACCAAAATATAGGATTTCCAAGGTAAATCCTTTTCAAGCGATTCAAAGCTAGAGTTTTGGTGTTCTTCGTCAGAAAAGCAGTTTAGCTCGTTGGATTGGAGCGATTACAGGTATGTGAGGCTAACTATCTACGTTAGGGAATGTCCATGATTCTCCCTACGCCTCATTCTACGTGTTTATCAGTAATTTAACTCAGAATACAGTTTAGCCCTAGTTTCTTGAATAGTTGTAGAACTACTATCTCCTAGGGTTTTAGTTTCATAATTCGTTCATGGTTATCATTTTGAATGTCATGAACTCAGTTACGTAATAATTATAGACTTGTGTATTGACGTCACATGAGTCTCAGTCAGTGTATAATCAGACATTGGCTTAAGTTCCATAATCAGAAACAGTTATCAAGCTATCAGCTATAGCCGAGTCTCAATCTTGTAAATTGTTTAATGTTGAACACATGTATCTGTATTTTTGGGCCCTAGGCCACAGTTTATGCATACGTATTTCTTGGGCCTGAGGCCACAGTTTTGTGCACAGTATTTGGGCCCTAGGCCACAGTTTATATTTACAGTCATACGGGTGATTCTTCATTCAGAAAACAGGGAGTATTCTTATCTTTGCTCCACATGTTCAGTTCAGTTATCAGTTTCATACTTACAGTCTTTCCTTCAGTTTGCTTTACATACAAGTGCAATTCAAATGTGCTGATGTCCCTTTTTAATGCTTGGGGACCTGCATCGCAACGGTATATAGGTTGACGATTCAGCTAGCTAGGACTGCCCGTATCAGCTGCTTGGTGAGCCCCAATTCCTTCGGGGCGTTATCCTGCTTTTAGTCTTTCTAGTATTTTAGATAGTTATCTTTTCATTATTCTTAAAGGCTTTATAGACATAGTCCAATCAGTCAGATATTAGTAGACTTTTGATGTGCTAGCCTTGTGGGCTATTGATTCAGACTTTTACAGTATTTTCGCAATTAATATTATTTCAGTCATACTTTTAGCATATCAGCATGTGTTAGTCTTATTTCCTTATTTTAGTATGTTTTGATATCACATGTTGATTCAGACAACCTATGGATTCGCTTTTGTTACACCCCGTAGTTTTGTACGTTAAGATTTATAAGTGTTGGATGTTTTAAGTCTGGATACTGGAGTTACTTTCAAGGATATATGAGAATATGTGCACCAATTTTTTTGGGTTATGAGGGTTTAAGTTCATATAGTAAGTAAATTAAGGGAATTAAGTTTTTGGAATTTTGGAAAAAAATATGAGGGGCAATTTTGGCCCAACTTTGAGGAAGAATATCTTTTAGTATATGAGGAGTTTTGAAGCAAAACAATAGCCTAAATTGAATTTCATGAAGCCTAGTTTCCAATGCAACAAACTGCTCGTCGATACGACGTCGGAGTAGAGAATTATGGACGTTACAAGTTAGGCAGGCAGAGTAGGGGACTGCATTGCGCGAATGCACGCTGCTACAGTGCTACAGTGCCAACCGACTTTACTCCACTATATAAGGGGAAAAACCCCATTTTTTCTTCATAAAAATTTCCCAAATGTTCCAAAAAATTCAGCAAGCATATGAGGGCATATATACACCATAAAAGTGAGAATTTTGAGTAATTTTGAGTGACGGAGTATTAATCGAGGTCCGGGTAATGTGTAGTTGCGATTATAGTATTGTCTTGTGAAGGAGTTGGCTTGGATTCAAGGTGAATATTGAAGATATTTTTTCTCTAGTGAGGACAAGGTATGAATCTTCCCTTATTGATATTGATTTCAGTTTATTTACGAAGATAGAGTTATTAAATTATCGTATAATGAACTGTTGATGGAGAAATTGAATAAACATCGTGTGGGATGTTTATGGAGTATCTTGGTGTTGATATTATTTTTGTTGATGTTGGTATTGTTGTTATTGTTGTTGGCTGTCGGTATTGTAATTTCGGGCTAGGCATATAAACAGGGGAGATGCTGCCCGAATTTCGGCAGATTCTAAATAGATTTAAATTGAAGGCTTAAGACGAGCGTATGAGGATGAGCCTAACAGTAATGTGAATTGTTTTATATGTAGATTACGAGACTATGAATGATCTTAAGTAAATTGCAAGACAGGAAGTAAGTTGGAAAGTCGAGAAATAAGCGTCCAAGTATGTTAAGGCTAGTCCCTTTCTTTCAAAAGGCATAATTCCTATGTTATAATTCCATACATATTTTCCATAACCCTCTTACTTCTAGAAGTTAGAAGTTCATGATTCTTAAAAGCTTCTTATGATACTAAAGATGAGATGTTTTCTATGATGAACATGATGATGATGATTTTAATTCTAGAAATTCCAAAGCTTATGATTTTAATGCTATTATGAGATTATTGAGCTTATTTCATGATTATCTCGATTTTCTTCATTGTTGTTGATCTCACCTTATGATAATTGTTCCTTCAAGGTGAGATATAGCGATGATGATTGTTCCATAATATAAATCGGATGTCACTGACCTTACGTCACTCCGATGTATTTATAGCTTTTATTTGGCTCTCATGCATGCTTTATATATATATGTATGTATGTATTTTCTCACACCGAGTCGTGATATAGTCGGCCGGGTACGGCACCTATTGTGCAACCACTGATCAATTGGTATGGTATTACACACCGAGTCCCGAAAGGGCCGGGTACGTTACACACCGAGTCCCGAAAGGACCGGGTACGTTACACACCGAGTCCTGAAAAGGCCGGGAACGTTATGATGATGATATTATATATGTGTATGTATGAAAAAGTTTTTTTTTAAGGCTAAGCATGCATGACATCCGCCTTATGAGGCATCCAGATATACAGGTTATCTCTCGTATTCCATGTTACCTTTCATATCTATATTATGTTGTTATTCATGCCTTACATACTCAGTACATTATTCGTACTGACGTCCCTTCTTGTGGACGCTGTGTTCATGCCCGCAGGTTTAGGTAGTCAGGCGAGCAGTCCAGCGCAGTAGGATCTTCCCTCAGCTGCAATCAGTGCGCTCCACTTGGTTCGGAGCCGCAGTCTATTTTGGTATGATATTTTGATTTGTACATATGAGTATGACGAGGCCTTGTCCCGTCCTTCCTGCAGTTTATATTTCCACAGAGGTCTGTAGACATTTGTATATAGTTACCAAGATATGTAGCCTTGCTGGCTCTATGATACTCGTGATGTTGTAGCAAACTTGTTGGTTCGCATATGCACATATATGTTGGATTACCGGATATTTTTATGTTGGGCCCTTTCTGCGTGCAGGTATTCTTTGAGTTATGGTATCTAATGTTCAAGGTAACTGTTAAGTCAGGTGGTTCCCAGCCTATGGGTCGGAGCCCATCATGCCCCTCGTTGGGGTGTGACAGCTTGGTCACATGCAGTTAGGCACCAAGTGTCGTATTACGCCTAGACCATGGTTCGGGGTGTGACAGACTGTCTCGGTAGAACCAAAATCCACACAAATATGTAACAGGACAGACCACACTAGATGGCAGCTGGGCAATACTTTGCATTTGTTTTCACATTTGTAAAATTTTATGAGAAATCGAAAGAATTTCCTATTTATATACCAACTCTAGTCATGGAGTACGAAGTTTGTTCAATATTTTGGATGTTACTCAAAACATACCAAAAACTTGTGCCATAATGAATAGGAGACGTCATCTTCTAAAGCACTGTAAGCATAAGGGCCCTCTCTTATAAAAATAAAAACTTTAGTTAGAAGAAGGTTGAAGCTAGCTGAATAAGCTTCCAACCACCAAAGTTAACCAGTGAAAGAATACAGCCTGGACTCTATAATTTAAAAGGCTACGAAGGCCTAAGGAAAGCAAACAAGCAAGCACCTTTTCAAGCAAAGAGTGTGTCACACCCCACCCTTGGTAAGGCGTGACTGGCACCCGGTACCCTACGGGAACCTAGCGAACCAACTTATAACGTGCATCCTTCTTGTCTCGAATGGTAAAAATAAGGCTAAGGGCTAAATATGAACATAATATCATGTATAACTATATGTACAATGGACCCATGACGCCAACATAACAACCAACATAATATAACTAAGTTGTACACAAAGAACTGTCTGCAAAGCCTCTATGAACATGACTGAGGTATACAAGTCGGGACAGGGCCCCCGACATACCCTTAACATAAGTTATGTATGTATATATATATATATATATATATATATATATACAGACCTAGACTCGTCAATGCTCCAGGAAGAAGTGGAGCCCACCAATCAAAATGGTACCTGAAAGCAGCCTACTGCGGTAGATCCTCATCCCGTCTGTCTACACCTACGGGCATAAACGCAGCGTCCACAAGAAAGGACGTCAGTACGAATAATGTACCGAGTATGTAAGGCGGAAATGTAACATAATCAACGTACGCTGGAAAGAAAGAGGATAAGAATCAACTTGGCACTTCTGACTTACCGATGAGAATCTAGTACGCATGTCTCTTAATACTCTCATATCTTTAATTGCATCTATGGACAATACTGTATCTCTAACTTACTTACTGTCCTAGCGCTAACTGCCCAACTGATCAGTGGTAACTACCCGACCGACGGTAGCTCTGTGGTAATAACTGCCCGTCCGATTATCACCTGACGGTAGAGCGCAACTGCCCGATTGATCAGTGGTAACTTCCCGACCGGCCGTAGCATGGTGGTAATACATAACTGCCCCCAACTGGTCGTAGACCAGTGGTAAATACATATCTGCCCAACCGGCTATAGCACGGTGGTAACATCTACCCGATTGGTCGTAGACCAGTGGTAATTATAATCAAAATCCTAACTAAACTTCTACAAGTAATCTCTATACACTTCCCGTGGTCATCACTTAACTCGTAGGGTCTACATAATCACATAAGACTTATAAGCACAGCTCAGGCCATTAGTACTTCTTCCCGCTTAACTAGACTATAACCAAATCCTATGATACAACATGAACCTCTCTTCGAACATTAAATACCTCATTAGAGATCCTCTACTAGCACTCTATTCATGTCCTATAAAACATTCCTTAAGAACCTATTCCTAAACTCATTGGATAATTATTATAGAACCGCCATCATGAACACGTCTCACCTTCAAGGAACAAAGTCATAAGATGATATCAACATCAATGAATAACATCAATAGCCATGAAACAAGCTCAAGGATATCACAAGAACATCGGGAACTGTAAGCTTTGGTACTTTTAGAAACAAGGTTATTGAAGATGTCATATATAGGTGCACAACAAAGAAATCATGCCTTAAGAAAGAAAGGTTTAGCCTTAACATAACTGGAAGCTTACTTTTTGACTCTCCAACCTACCTCCTGCCTTGCAATCTAGTTATGATCGTTCGTAGTCTCGTAATCTATATATAAGACCATTCATAGTATCGTTAGGCGCACCATCATACACTTATCTAAAACCTTTAATTAAAATCCATTTAAAATCTGCCTAAATTCGGGCAGCATCTCCCCTGTTTATATGCCTAGCCCAAAATCACAATCCAGCAACCAACAATAACAATACCAATATCAACAACAATATTTCCAACACCATCATGTTCCATAAACATCCCACACAATGTTTTCCAAGTTCCACAACTAACCAACTCGTTATACAACTATTTAACAACTTTATATCTGTAAATAAACCGAAACTAACATTAATAAGAAGAGATCCATACCTTACTCCCGCTAGAGCCGCAATATCTCCAATTATCACCCTTAATCAAAGCCAAGATTCCTCGCAAAATGATATTATAATCACAACTATACGCTATTCGGACCTGATTCCGGAGATTTCACTTAATTTGCGCTAAAATTCTATGGACGGAAGTTGGGGGATTGTTCTTGAGAGTTTGGAATATTTTTGAGTGTTGGATGAAAAATGAGGGGTAAAGCTCCTTTTATAAGGTGATAAGATCGTTTCTATACGGTAGTTGTTACTATAGCAAGGCGGTTACTGTAGCGCGTGTTTCTGCTCTGTCAGCCTAACTTGTAACGTCCATAATTCTCTACTCAAATGACGTATCGATGAGAGGTTTGTTTTGTTGGAAACTAGACTCGACGAACTTCATTTTAGGCTTTTGAAACACCTTAAAACTCCTAATATACTAGGAGATATACCCCTCCAAAGTTGACCCAAAATTCTACCAATTTCCAAATTTTCGACAAACTTATTTTCTTCGATTTTCTTGGTCCCGGAACATTTCGAAACTCTCTATACATGATATTTATCATTAATCATACTATACAATATACTTAATAATCCTTCGTTCCTCATAATCCAAAGTTGTTTTACTTAGCCATAACTCGACATACTTACGTTCAAATTTAATAAGTGCTTCTCTGAAAGTACGGGGTGTAATAGAGTGATTCAACAGATAATGAGAATTTTCGCTCAAATGTATTTCAAACATCAAATCTAAAGCCTGAATTAGAAGGTGATAATTGACAAAACTGTTTTCTAGTTTAGAAAAACTGGCTTACTTTTTTCCTTCAAAAGGAGTTTAAGAAAGACTAAAAGAAAGTCATTATTGTCCGAAGTGCCTAAGGGTAAAAGGTTGTCAAGACTTACGTTAAACTTAAAGTCGTGAAAGCTATTTTTCCCTTTTGGAGGGAAAACACTTTCGTTTCATAAATAAAACATAAGAAAGCGTGAGTTTTGTACTAACAAAAATCAACAAAGTCAAAAAAGGCGGTTCATACTTCATTATAATAGTTCGGGCCCAAAAGTGACCTAGCGGGGGGCATTACAAAACCAAAGAGCAAAAAAATGCTTTTTCAAGGAGTGAGGCTGAGGTAGGAATGTCACACCCTAATCTTGATAGGGCATGACGGGCACCCGACTCTCATCAGAGTCGAGCGAACCCTTAGACATTCGCTCTATCAAAACCTGTCATTTCAAAAACTTTTAAAACGTGGAACTTTTTCACATAGAGATCATTATCTTTATAATGATTTTGAAAACTTTCAATCAATTGAGTACTTTAAACCAATTGAAATCGTCTAAAATACATACTCTTTTAAAATCTACAAATGATTCGCACTTCTCGACGCCCTATCCACAGGACACTGTCTGCAAAGTCTCTAACATATACAAGATACCATGACATAAGTACTTTGACCCGGCAACACTCCGAACTGAGATGGAGCTCGCCAAACCAGCTGGTAGCATGAGAACATCCTATAGCCAATGTCTTCCACTCATCTGTATACACCTGCGTGGCATGAAACGCAGCGCCCCCAGGCAAAAGGGACGTCAGTACGGGCAATGTACTGAGTATGTAAGGCGGTAACAAATCATAACCATAGCTTGATTTAGGAGAGAAGAAATCACAATCAAACTCAATACCTGCAGCCTTCGCTGGAAGAAGCATAAATGTATACACGAGGTCTCAAAACAATCCTTAAGTAAATAATGCAAGCGAACACACATTCTTTAAGTAAATGATGCGATCTAACACACATGCCGCTTCCGACATGCTAACAAAACAGTCCCTTCGGACGGCCGCTTCCGGCATAGTAATGATGGCCCCTTCGGCCATGCCGCTTCCGGCATAATAATAATGATGGCCCCTTCGGGCATGCCGCTTCCGGCATAATAATAATGATGGCCCCTTCGGGCATGCCGCGTCCGGCATAATAATAATGATGGCCCCTTCGGGCATGCCGCTTCCGGCATAATAATAATGATGGCCCCTTCGGGCATGCCGCTTCCGGCATAATAATAATGATGATGGTGTCAACACAACTTAATCCACGAATATCATTACAAAGAAATGATGCTATGGAGTGTAAACATGAATCATAATTGAAACGAAATAGTAAAATCTCGCACCCCCTTCGGAGTGGTTTTGAAAATCAACTTTATGTTTCTTTTAGTACAAAACTAATTTTCTCGAAATCATTAGTAAGCCATAAGCACGTTTCAAGTCAATCCGAGTTAGCATAAGAAAGTTATGGACATTATTCATCATAGAAACCTCCATGAACGTTTCCAAAACAATCCGAGACCGTCTACGAAAGTTAGGGACATTACTACTTACCAAACTCTTTTTTAAAAAAAACAAGAACTCTTTATGCTTTGCTTGTTATTCAATCGTACAATAGGCTCGACTATACTAAGTATACTCATATCAAGAAGTAAATAAGAATCATTAACAAGCTCGGAATCAAGAATAGAGTTACCCCAAGATACATATCATAACTTACTTAGCTCTAGGACATGCCAAAAGAAAGAAAGGGTAGGTCTTACATACCTTGTCCACTTCCTAAGCTAATCCGAACTTAGGTCGCGGCTTTTCCAAGATCCTTACTCTTTCACTTCTCAACTTGATTAGGGTTGGTAAATTGCACAAATGAATGCTTTGCTTGAGCCAACCACTACTCCACGTTGTTAGGGACGTTCCAATTGCTTGGAATACTAGAAGAAAATTATTTTTCTTGATCAATCCTATGGCATCATTTTCCTCTAGCCATGGCCGAATATGGCTCTTTCTTTTTCTTGAAGTTTCTCCAAATTTCTTGAGTTGGAAAAGATGACTAATAATCTTGCTTGGTCATCACCCACCTATATATATATATATATACACATGGCCTACACATAATGGACACAAGCCTCACCTCATGGCTTGAGGCGATTGGCCAAGCCATGGCTGGGGACCACACGGCCATGTGCCTTATCATGAACTCTTTTTTTTTTTTTGCATTTCCCATTTTGCCCCTAGCCTTCCACAATATTACCATAAACCACCTTGTGAATTTCCCTTTTTACCCTTAGCCTTTCTCAACATTTCCATACTAATGAGCAACTTGTATATTAAATAACTTTGGAAAATAGTCTTGCCCTCAACTCACCACGACTATCTTGAAATATCCGAATGTATAAAATACGGGTTATAACAAGGAAGCTGAGGAGACGCGAGGGCTTCGGGAGCATCGCCAGTAGCAGACGGATTTTCATGGAGCTCGACCAGGGGAAGGATGTTGCCATCAGTTAAAGCATCATTATCCTCTTCCTTTTCTGGAAAGGGCTCTTCGGGGGTCTCCATTGATTCAAGTTCCAACCTCGAGGCTTGATCAATTTCGGCATCAATATCAACGATGCTCCCCTCTTTCACTGCTTCAAGGGTCTTTCTCTTTATTTTATAGCCATTATGCATCACAGCCAAATTGTGACTATCAATATTGGATTGGATCTTGGCTTCAGCGATTTCGGCAGCATGGATGAGGTTGTCATTGGTTTAGTGGAGAACATCGTTGGTCCTGGAAAGCTCCACATTTGCATCTTGATGCTTTTTATTTTAGGCAGCTATGACATCCATCCGGGACCTCAATGATTCGTTCTCCTTCCGAACAGCTTCTACTTCGGCACTTTTGATTCGGAGGTAATCATCTAGGGATTGCACATCAGCTTCGAGACCGGACAGGCGCACTGTTAGCTCAGCCACAAAATCATTATCCTCATTCCGTTTCTTTTTCAAATCCTCCAC
The DNA here is from genome assembly GCF_019175385.1 of Lycium barbarum. Taxonomy (NCBI): domain Eukaryota; kingdom Viridiplantae; phylum Streptophyta; class Magnoliopsida; order Solanales; family Solanaceae; genus Lycium; species Lycium barbarum. Next base: position 27,575,746 of record NC_083346.1, on the reverse strand, counting down.
CCGGTATTGGGGGATGCTGGCTTGCTGACTATAAGCCTCTTTATCTACTTCCAATTGCGCAAGTTTACTTCCAACTCGTTAACTCTAGCAAGCTTAGTTTCCACCACTATCATCAGCTCCCTGGCAGAGTCCTTATCGAAGGCAAATGCTACCCTCTCCTCAATTATCCTCTGAAGCCCTTCGTTTCAGAGGAAGTTGGACTGAAAGGTAATTTGAAATGTCAGAATGCAAATAGGAAGAAAAACCTTAAAAACATACAAAGAAAAGAGAAAGTTACTCGAGCGGCGGCGTACGTACTGACGTTACTAATGCACTCTGAAGAGACTGCACGCGTCTTCCTTCGGTCCTTCTCCGAAGCCACATGCTTCATATAGTTGGCCACTCTCACGGGCTTGGATAGCAAATGGCACTCGGCCAAAATCTGGAGAGTGACGATCCTGAACTCGTTGGTTTTTCGGTCAGAGTCGGATACTCATTCACCAGCTCTTCACTTTGAGGGGAAGGATGGTGATCTGGGGAGGGTGATCTCCTTTGTTGATCCGAGGTTGGGAGAGTTTGAATAGCTGGGTTGGTTGCTGATACTGAATCCTCAGAATCCGGTATAACAGAAGGAATGCAGGCAACTGAAGAAGACGGTGGAGTATTTAGGATAGTGGCAACGGAGAAAACATGGGTGAATAAAGCTCTCGTCCGAGAGGCCCTGTGGCCCACAACATCCATCTGTGCAAATAGCAAAGACTCTTCGGCCCTTCTCTTTCTTTCCAGGGGCTGATCTTTATCCTTAGGCCCCTCTCTGTCTAAATCCACCACAAGAGAAGATCCGGTGGTTGGAGTAGATACGTTGAAAGCATGGAGAGGGTTCCAATTGGTCCCCACGGGGCCTGTTCGAATGATTTTTTAGGTCCGTTTAGCACTGGAACGGGGACTTGATGAAGAACCCTTGTAGAGACGTTTTCATTCTTTCGCTTTTTGGATGTCCGGAGTGCTTCGACCGCATCATCCAGCACCTCGGTGAGAGGTACAAAAGGAGCAAATTCGGGCAAACGTGGTAAAACTTTATGGTGAATTCTTTTTGGTGTAAGGGGTACCCAGAAGAAAAAAAGAAGAGGTTTACTTACTGTGGTTGATAGGGATCATATTTCGATCCTCGAAAAGCTTTTTCCACGTACGGGTTTCCGGAGTGGAGATGTCCATAATACTCTTAATCCAGTCCACAAGATTGATGATTTCGTGGGGTTCGCGAGTAGTGGCTGACTCCCTTTACATTGTATTCATCTGAAACTTTATAGCAAATACTTGTATTATGAGTTGACGATCAAAGTATATACTCCTTGTATTTTGTACCTCATCTTGATTGTACCATGTATGTATTATTTTTTCAGCTATGGAATATATTTTTGTTGTTTGTATTTTTGTATTGATTGTATTCTCATGGGTGTATTCTTGTTTGACTGTACTTTTGTTGTTATGTACCCATGTATACACCCCTGTATTTTTGTTATCTAGTGTCCTTGTATACACTCATGTATTTTTGTATTTTTACCTTGGTTGTATTCGTTGTGCGAATGAATACAATTGACACATGTTGTATTCATTGCGCGAACGAATACAGTAGATACATGCTCCTGGCAAAGGAAAATTTGCTACGAATGGTAATTAGGCAAACTATAGTTATGTATGTTAATTAGGCTCTAAACTGTAGTGCCTTATGAAAATTCTCTTGGCTTGGGTCTAGGACTCTTCTTAGATCCTAGATCACTTGCAATATACCCCTATACTTATTATGATGTCCAACCATATGGCACTAATTTGTAGTCCCCTTTGGCACGCTAAACGTTAATTCTAACCATCATTGGTGCACTTTAAAATCTCAAAACCGTAACAAAATCAAAATAACAACGAGTCGTGTGAAAACTAACAATTTCAAACCTTAAACGACGATAAATCATAAAGAAAAGAAAGCACATTAAGAGAGGCATAAAACTTTAATATGGTTTTGTCAATTGATCAGCATATGAAAAAAAAAAAACTAATACAAAAGAGAGTCTAAAAACTATCGAGAATAATGTCCCCCTAAACAAGACTCTTTTAATTACATTGTGAATGCTCTTGTGTTGTTGTTTGAGAAGGAAGGGTCTTCAATTTATAAAACTCAAAAAAAAATCCTACCAGAAAGGATTAGTCAAATATGAAAGAAACTTTTTTCACCAAAAAAGATAATTCTACTTATGGTAGAAAATCAGGACAAATCTTAACAATAATTAGAAAAGTTGACATCTATTTAATAATTTAAACAAGCTCACCACATGTATATCTTAAATAATGTGAAGTCATGGAAAAAAAAAACATAAGCACACACCTAGAATAAAATTGACATATAGCCACTTTTACGGTTGCTATTTGAAATAAGCTATGGTTCATCGTTTTTGCTTTTTCTGAATTCCTAGATAATGTGCTGGAGTTTGAACTTTCGACTTTATATAACTTAACAATTAGCCCTATTATGTGCATTCGCTATCAAAAATTCGCTAATTTTTAATGGAATCCGTCGAAAATTGGCTCGCCAATTACGTTTCTGCTTTTTCGTCGGAACCCCCTTGCCAATGATCTAATTTCCGACGGAACGCCCTTGAGCAATTATTATTTTTCTGGTGGTGATTATGCGATATGAAGGAGATTTGAGGGGGCTAAAAAGAGAACAAAAAAAAAGGCTCAAATCATTCCATCCAAAAAAAAATACCAATTAATAATTTGAGCAACGTACCAATGAAACATCTGACGGAAGAAATTACAACGAAAAGGATTAAATATGCCATCGAACTATCGGAAATGGTTCATTTATGCCACTCGTCAATAGTTTGGCTCATTTATGCCATCATCGTTACCAAAATGGCTCATCCATACCATTTTTCATTAACGTCGGTTTTACAATACCAGATATGAAATGTGGCCTCCAACTAGAGGTCCACGTCATTTAATTAAACCAGCACAAATTAAATCTTAAATTAAACTAAAACCCGACCCACCCAAATCCTTTTAACCCTAGCATTTAGAGGTTAAAGTGGTTACCTTTACTAAGAACATACTTAATATATGAATGTTAACTTTAAAGGTTAAACAAATTGTAATAACAAAAATCAATTGTTAACCACTTTAACCTCTAAATGCTAGGGTTAAAAGGATTTGGGTGGGTCGGGTTTTAGTTTAATTTATGATTTAATTTGTGTTGGTTTAATTAAACGACGTGGACCTCTAGTTGGCGGTCATGTTTCATATCTAGTATTGTAAAAGCGGCGTTAATGAAACATGGCATTGGATGCGCCATTTTGTAACAGCAATGGCATAAATGAGCCAAATTATTAACGAGTGGCATAAATAAACCATTTTCGGTAGTTCGACGGCATATTTGAGCCTTTTCCAAAATTACAATTGTTTCCTGACTTCTGTCATTCACTACTCACTACTTCCTCCGTCTCAATTTATTTGATATTTTTTTAATTTCGAGATTCAAACAAATTGTTCTTTGATCATAATTTTTTCATACTTTTCTAAATATTTTGAATTATCAATTATTGTGACTTATAGTAGTTTTTACGTAGTTTTCAAATGTTTAAATTTTATTCCAAAATACTTAAAGATTTCATGTCCGAATTCACGATTAAAATTAAACTGTTTAACTCTCGAAATCTGATTTGTGCAACACAAATTGGGATAGAGGAGTATTAAGAAATGTAATACTGACATCACTTCTATTTTAAAGAAGCAATTTATTAAACTTCAGCAAACAATCCCAAAACTCCAGCATAGAAGTAAAGACCCGACTTATTAAACTTTAGCAAATATGCACTAATTTACAAATTACATTACTAAAAGTTGACTATTTTCCCACTGAGTTTTTTACTGAAAAATGTTTAGTGTCTATTTTCACTGAATGTTTGTGGAAAAAAACTTAGATAATAGTATTTTCACACGAAAAAATTAGAAAGTTTTTCAATATTTTAATGAAGAAATTTGTTTTCACCATGCGTTTTTCCAATGAATTGGTTTGGTGAGAATGAGATAAAAAAGTTATATTTTATTGCATAAATTTTTCACTGAATGTCGGTGAAAATAACCTTTATAGGAGTAATTTCTAGTAGTGTAGAACATTATTTTAAAAGGCGGTGTCAGGACTCGCCCCGGGGCTCGCCTCGAGGCAAGGCAGTGGCAAAATGCCTTGGGCTAACGTGCGCCGTGCGGGGCTTAGTTCCTATGAGGCTTACGCCCTAAGCGCCCAACCGTACGCCCTAAACACGCCTAACACCCAACACCCAACACCCAGGGCTCGCCTAACAGTTCTTACACAAATTATATTTTAAATTCCTTAATTAAAATCATTCACCCTCATAATTGTTTAACAAAATAATGATACTTAATAGTTTTTCATCTATAGAAATAGAAGATTGGGTGTAACTCATATAACAAGTTGTAGTATTGGATATTTACTATTTGAGAACGTCGTGAGGGTGAATATCACTTAATTTAAAAAAAAAAAAAAACACATAGCGGAATTATACATTTTCACTTGTCATTAGTCATAAGTCCTATGTATCAGAATTATCATATAATTTTATTTTTTGTTCATGAAGAAGTTATGTTTTAATTGATAAATTTTATTGATTATTTGCTTATAGTGAGATAAAATGAATAGTATGATAGTAATAGTGTTTTAAGAAACTATGTTTTTTTCCGTGTTTGAAAGTTAAAATGTTAGAATTGATTTGCATTTCATAATAGCTTTTATTTCATTGTATTGTTTATACTTGTAAAATTATGTTATATATAATTATAAGTTATAAGTGGTGTATAATAGATTGCTTTGATATTTTATTGTGAGGATCAAGCGCGCACGCGCGCGCATATATATATATTTCATTTATTTACAGTTTTTTTTTTATTTTTTATATAATTTTACCTATTTAAAAATATTTATTATAATTATATATTTTTTTTAAATACTAAAAATTAAATACCCATGGGGCTTACGCTCAGTGCCTCGCCCCGCCTTACGCCCCGCCTTTTAAAACACTAGTGTAGAAAGGCACCCCAGCCTCACTTATTTATCTTAGCACAAAAGCCAGCACTTTTTACGGAAAGGCATGAAAGTTATCCATACAAGAACTAGCTTAGTGTGAGTGCACTTGGTGGTGAGGAATCTTTGGGATCAGCCTGCAATTTCACTTCTTTCTAGGCTACTGCTTTCTTTCCAACTACATCATCTCAGCATTTCAGTCTTGTTTAGAGGAAAAGATATAATGAAAATAAACTTGAAAAAGGCTAAAGAAATGGGGCCAAGTACAAAAGCTAAAGCAAAGTCATCTACCCTGTTTAAAAGCAATGAGTTCGATCCACAGAGACAAGATCTTTTAAATTTTATTTACCACCTGCAAAATTCAAATTAAAGTAAAGAAATACTACTGATATCATTGACTCATTACACTTTTTTTTCCAAATTATATCTAAAGAAGAGCCCTACCTTTCCTTCCACAAAGCTTATTGCTAAAATGGAAAGAAACAAAACGATGGAAGAGATAAGAATATTTTGGAAGAATTTTCTTTGCCTTTGTATTGACAATATTACCTCCTTATATGCAAGTACATAACCGCCTAAGCTAACCCTATCCTAATAGGATTACGGTATTTCCTTACCCTACAATTTCTATAATATCACAATTATCATAATTACCATATTTACATTTAATATCCTCCTCAAGTTGGAGCAGGAGGATCCTGAATGCCCAACTTGTGAAGAATCGAGGCCTTAAAAGTACTCTACTCGACTAATATACGATTATGTTAGTTTGTAATATCGTTAAGATAACTAGCCAATATTTAATTATTTTTACATTTTTTTATACCCCTCCCCCAGGGGCTCTCTTTTTGCTCCCTTTATGACTCGAACCCACAAATTTCAAGTTGGAGGTAGATAGTGTTTACCATTTGAGCAACCTCTCTTGTCAACTAGCGAATATCATTTACACCCAAAATCTATCTTATGATCACCTAAGCCTTATATATTAACAAATCATTTGTGGTGAAAACAAAATATTTGTTTTCCATGTTTCTTAAATATTTAGTATGTCGTAATCATCAAGAAGAAGGAAGCAGCCTACTCTCATAGCCATTAGAACAAAAGGTGATCTCATGATGATTAGGCTGAGTCGGAATTTTTAATTTATAGATTAGTTATGCCTATTAAATATTGTTTGTTGGCCACTTTTGAAAAGAAAGGTCGAAGGGATACATAACACATACTTTTTCTTCTTTTTAAGAAAAAGTTGATACCTACAAGAGAATAATGATGCGAAATACAGGATAAAGGACATTTAATCAAGACTGTATTCCATTGACCAGGCCCATGCTAACCTTCATGATTGGGACAGAGGAAGTAATGAATAAACTTGTGCATAATCCACTCAATATTTTCAACTTTTTTACATAACAAGCATCAAAGTTACTTAAAATCCACATACCTTAGTCATACAAGTTACTAGGATTAAGTGCTGAAAGGAAAAGGTTGCAACAAAACATCAAATAAGCCCACATATCTGAAAGAATATCATGATCAAGTTTTAACAGCCATGATATTTTATTTTTTCCCTTCCCCGAGGAGTTCTCCCTTTTTTGCTCCCTTGGTGATTCGAACTCACAACCTTCGGACTGAAGGTGAAGAGTGTTTATCATCTGAACAACCTCCTCGTGTCAATACTTAATAGCCATGAACTATATAACAAAAAAGCCAGAAATGATTGACCACCACCACCCATGGTGGCGGAGCCGCTTACCACTACTGGAGGAGAATCCACGCTCCGAGTAACGTGCATAGCACTTGGCCAAGAACATGTCACCCCAAGGTGAGGACTCACACTCGCTTTTCAAATGTCCGATCGCCTCCGACAAGCAATCTTGACACTCACCTACACTCAAATCTTGTGTACACTGTGCTACACCCTGTATTTTCCCGGATCCACCCACCCTAAAATACAGTCCCTCTGCTGATAAGTAGGTCAATACGGCGTCGCGTCGGGTCAATGTATCAGGATCGCCACCACTGGAAGAAGGTCCACATTTGTGCATGACTATAGCCTTGTCTTCAGCACCAAGAAATGAAATATTATCGTACTTGACGAAACATCCATCCAATTGTAACGCGCCACCTACCGTGTAGATGCAGAGAGTACCGACTTGACTCACTGCGTTAGACACACAGTCTCGGCAGTCAGAGTTGCTCAAGTCGCCACGGCATTGGAAGAGGCCATAAACGATGTCACTTTGAGTTGAACCAGGCAGAGATATTTTGAAGTTGTTGAAGTTAGCGTTGGAGGCTGAATTCACTAAGGAAGTGAGGACCGAGTTGACGATTGACTCGTATATTGTTGTTCCAGGGTTATATTTCAGTTGTGAACAACCACCATAAATGAAGGTTGTTATAGAAGCAATTGATGGGCACGTCAAATAGAAGACGCCTAAAGTATGAATAGATATAATAACATGAAGATGAAACATCTTAGTATACAGCTTCATGTTGTTCATCTTTTTCTTGTTACTTATATGTAGGAGTGAGAGAAAGGGAGTTTTACCAAAGAAAATGAAGCAGTGTGAAGTATTTGTCTTTGTATGAATACGTACGCTTTCTGTTTGGCGGAGAGTCTACGTGAGGGAGTGAGTGAATTCTAGAAGCATGTATATATGATTGCTAGAATTATGCTTTTGAACTATATTAACTTTATTTGTTTTAGTTTTTAAATAAATTTTACTCCTTCCGTCCCAAAAAGATTGGCACTTTTCGTTTTTGAGAGTCAAATTTTTTAATTTTGACCGTGTGTTAAAACATAGAATCTTTAAATTTTTTGAAATAAAATTTACATATTTGGAAACTACGTAAAAAATACTATAAATCGCCATAATTAATAATTTAAAATATTTAAAAGACATATGAAAAAATTATGATAAAAAAACAACTCATTTGACTCTCGAAAAGCAAAAAATGTCGAGACTAGGGGTGTTCATGGTCCGGTTTGACTTGGTTTTTGGTTAAAACCAAACCAAACCAAACCAATTAAGTCGGTTTTTTCTAATATTCAAACCAAACCAAACCATCATAGTACAAATTCTATCGGTTTCGATTTTATCGCTTTAGTTCCGTTTTTGCAGTTTTTTTCGGATTTTAAGAATGTATTAATACAAAGAACCTTTAAATCAAATGGTAACTAAATACGGCTTTGACCGTGATCCATTCAAATCTAAGAATCTTCTTAATTAATTCATTAACTTTATTTAGGTATAGGCCTATGGCTTGGGTATAGGAATTACAGAAACATAACATCTACGTTTTCTAGTTACCTCCCTACATATAGCCTTTTGATATTACGCAGCCCCTCAGGAATTTTTGTTATCTAGACTCATCGTGTTTATGAAGCATTGAGAAGAAAGCACAGAAGTTAAAACGAAAAATGATAAACAGAAAGACAAAGTCATCTACTAAATCTTTTTAAATTCCAATTGCCATTTTCTTCCCCTTAATTTGTTACGGATAAAATGCTAGCTTATCAGTAGTAATTCAAATGGCATGTAAATGAAGAACCGTAAAACTGAATAAGGCGAAAATTCTATTTTACCTTTAGCAAATTTCTTTTTATTTTACCTTAAACTTAAATGGGCTACACTTTTCTTACTAATTATTTGAATTTGTATTGGATTTGGAATGAGCCACATTATATATATATATATATATATATATAATATTTTAAATATGTATATATCTATCGGTTTGGTTCGGGTTTTTTTGGTTTAACACCAAACCAAACCAAATGTTATCGGTTTTTTAAAATTTGAAACCAAATCAAGTCAAACCAAACTGGTTTTCGGTTTATTAAGTCAGTTTGATTCGGTTTACCGGTTCGGACCGATTTTTCGGTCTCATTTGAACACCCCTAGTCGGGACGGAGGGAGTAGTTAATAATTTTGTTGGATATTAAGTTTGGGTCGATGGTCACCCACATGTGACCGACCCATTTAGAGGAGATTAAGGGTGGGCATGGTATGGTAGATATCGATTACCATACTGAAATCGAACTTTTTTATACCGCAGTTTCGGCATTATGATATTTGGTGCATTTTTAAAAAGTTTGGTATTTGGTATGGTATTCGGTATTCATAAAGAAAATACTGAAATACCGAATACCATACCGAAGTATATAATTACATCTATAATTCATATATCTTAGTATTATAATACTAACAAATATATAAACTATTATTATTAGAAAATTAATTGTTTAAACGTTGAAACTCTGACTACTCTATCTTGATTTAAATGTCTTTTTTGTGTAATTAATTTACGAAGGGCATTGCTTGTACTTTCTTTTGAATATTTTTTCATGTGTAAGATGTTTAGTACATAATAATTGAGACGTTTCTTAAGTAGCGAAAGTCATAATTCTTCATGATATGAGTATATGTAAGTCGAAGTCGGATAAACTATGATACCTATTTACCGTACCGTAAAATACCAAAACTGAACTTCAAAATACTGAACCATACCGAATTAGTTTGGTACAGTAATGATATAGTATTTTTAAAAACCGAATACCGAAATTACCGTATCGAAATTTCAAATACCATACCATGCCCACCCCAAGAGGAGATAAGCCTAAGGAGGTTACCTAAGAAAGTTAAGCTACCACACGTTAGTGGGAGATAAAGTAACCTATGTAAAGCAATATTTTTCACTCTTAACATTAAATTTGTGGTCTTGAACGGTAACCAGTAATATTAATCATGGCGACAATAATGTCTTTATGTATCAGTTGATTACCGGCGCTTGAGAACACTAATTTGGTCATTAGCAGTAAGCACACTACTTTCAGACTGAGCCCGTTTGGATTGGCTTACAGCTTAAAGCTGTTTGCAGCTTATAAGCTGAAAAAAATAAGTTGGGGTAGTCTAACTTATTTTTTTCGGCTTATAAGCTGTTTTAGATAAACTAAGTCAAATGGATCCAATTATTTTTTTAAGCTTATTTTAAGTATAAAATGACTTTAAGCTGGCCAGTCAAACACTCAAAAAAACTGAAAACAACTTATAAGCCAATCCAAACGGGCTCTAAACAAGATCAGTTCCACAGAAACTAAGGCAAACATCCACACACATGATTGCAACAATAGAAGAACACAAAGAAAGGGTCTTTAAGAAATTGGAAGCACAAACATTAAAAGCAAGATTCAATGACAGTGGAATCACACTTTTTGGGGCAATGGGTGCCTTCTATATTTAGTCGACTGGATTATTATAAGCACATTTCTAACTTTGACACACAGAAGCTATCTTCAAAAGGGTCAATTTCTAATAATGTAAAGCAACAACCACACTACCAGAGCAATAGAAAGTTATAAAAGAAATTAAAAGTTATTGTTTTGTGTATCCAGGGGTGGATGAAAACCAACCTGTTTATTGGTCTCCCCAATATACATTACCCTCCAATTAGTGTTGAATCAAACTTTAAAGGTATCAATTGATACCACTTGAAACAAACTCACAATGACCACTAAACTTGACAATATAGTTATAAAAAATGTTAAAACCATGACATGAAAAAAACAAAGTGAAGAGCTGAAGCCATGGACAAATTAAAGGGGATTAAGGGATTTGTTTTTTGCAAAGTAACCATAGAGAAAATGCAGGCTTTCCCACCCTTTGAATGCTTACAAAATGTTTACTATCCGAGCAAAAAAGATAGGATACTTACAAATGTTTACTATCCGAGCAAAAAAGATAGGATGCTTACAAAATATTCAATAATCCAAGCAAAAAAGATTGCTTACTCCTTTTAACCGAGCTGATTTAGTACGTTTGGGATATTAAACCCAAGCATCCGTACCTACTACTAGACAATGTAGATCAAAAGTTCGCATTTTGTTCAAATTGTGTTTTCTGAAGGTTATATTTTGAGTACGATACTCAAGCTTATATTGGATCTTTTCAATTATCAGTCTTTGTCAGGCATAGATCATTCTTACTTTTTATCGTTGTTTCAACCATTGAGATCTTCTTGATCACAATATTCATCATCATGGTCAAAGTGTGCACATTCTCCTCCCGTCAAAGTTGAGAGAGTATCTGCAAACTCAGCAGATGGCACGATACACTTTCCTGCAGAGCTTAGGTCTTCCTGGTCACTACGCAGTCTAGTTTTGACAAGGTAATGTGTCACAGATTTGTAACCAAGACGCATTACCTTCCTATAAATTGCACCAGTTGGTGCATACCCCTTTTCGCGCCTGCATCTACTGCAATTACATATTCCTCGGCAGACAGGGCAAATCCAGTTTGCATTTGCATTTGCTTCAATGACATTCTCTCCATACCTCATGTAAAGACAATCTCCACATAATTGTCCTTGAACCAGCTTGCAATTGCTGCACTCAGTGTGTTGACCAAGAGTTTTCTGTCTGCACTGATGGCATGACTTGCCATTATCAGGATCATATATGCGCTGGCCATCTTCATCATAACCGTCAGAATAGAGAACCCAAGCATTCTGGCAATCACCTAAAAGCTTTTCATGTTCCTCTGTGTAGAATTCGGGGTTTTCACCTTCTTCTATATTAATCTCCAAATCCTCTGCTGATATCTTCTCCGTCTTGGGAATCTTATGTTCTTTGTAACTAACTGGAGGCTTATCCTTCAACCTAAACACGTAAACATCATTTGATAAAGAACATATCTTTCAGGATTAGAAAAAAGGTTCTACTAGAACGAAAGACCGACATTCCATGAAAAGGTAACCATAGGAAAAAACCATACACAGACTGAACATAAGCAAGCATTTGTTTGGTTTCATGAACTATAAAAACAAAGTTAGGAAAAGTACAAACCTTTGCAATTCTCTTTTCCTTTTTCTCGATGAGTCAAATATATCAATTGAATTTAGATATCCATTGCTAGGAATGTATATCGTTATCGCATCTTAATCAGGCCTCATTGGCAAAACCTTTTCATTTACTGGTTGGTTGGTTGAAATTGTATTCCTCGTAGGAATGTTTTAACACGAAAAGTAAACATTTTCTTCACAAGTATCACAATCTTTTTCCACCCTTCACATAAAGAATGTGGCAAACCTTTGATACTCAAAACTGTCACCAACATCCCCTGCTCAGACCACATCTGGAATTAAGAGTTGTTATTTACATTTATTCCTAGCCAGTCAAATACCAAAATATCTATGACTAAGCATTTTTCAGCATAACTCTTGTTATAGAAAATATTTTATGTCCATAAGACTGCAATAGGGACCAATCTAACACATTTTTTTCTTCTACTTTTTGGAAAATCAAAAGGACAAGATCAGGGGTGTGTTTGGTACAACCGGAAAAAGTTTTCCTATTTTCTCTTGTTTGGTTGCACTGTATATCTCCTCAAAATAGGAGAAAATGTTTTCGTTAAAATTTAGCGGAACACATTTTCCGGATCAATAAAAACACACAAACGCATCCCCAACCCACCCCCCATACTATCCACCCCACCTCCATCCACCACCCTACCCCCCCCCCCCAACCTCCACTAGCCTCACCCCTTTTACGCCATCGTCAGAAGTTGCACTCCGAATTCCAAAACCTCATAGTGTTTTGCTTTGAATACATACAAATGCTCTTAAAATGGTGAATAGAGATACATATATAGACACGGCAAAAGGGTGAGTAGAGAAAAACAGCACATGGATGGCCATTGATAAAGCAAAACGGAAAGCAAGTAAGTACCTAAAAGAGCGGCGAGGTGGGTCAGTTGACAATGTTGTCTGGCGAGGAGTGAGTGGTTTCTTGGAAGAAGGCGCTTTTGCATTTGCAGTCTTGAGGTTCTTGGATAGTTGTACAATCCCAAGTTTCTGCATTCTCTCTTTGTTCTCTTTGATTCTCTCTGCTCTTTGCTTCTCATACACTGCTGCTCCTGCTCCTGCTCCTGCTCCTGCTCCATCATCATTGGCACCTTCACCTTTCGCCTTCACCATTGTTTGGTTTTACCCTTTTCTGTTACTCTGACAAAACCTTGAAAATAATAAGAATTTGGATTTTGGACAAACCCTTTGAGTTCACAAATTCAAAACCCGCCTTAGACGCTAATAATACCGCGCGTTCTAATATTTAGGGGGGAAAACAAATTTTAGTGGATAATAATAACACTTTTGGTCCTTCAATTACGTGTAAATTCTGATTCCGGTCCTTGTGATTTATGAATCGGCATATTTAACTTTCAATTAATTAAGCTTCAGTTTGGCCATAGATTTTGAAGTTGAAATTTGAAACTTTGAGTTTTTGAAGTTGTAATTTTTGGAACTTAAGTTGTGTTTGGACGTGTAATTTACTTGGAAAAAATTGAAGTTTTATGAATAGAAGTCCTCAAACCCAAAAACTGGAACTTGAAAATTTTTTGAAGATAAAATTTCAAAATTTGATCCAAAATTTATGACTAAATAGATTTATGAAGATAAATTTTCAAAATCTATGCCAAATATGTCTGCTGTTAGCCTCTTTATGTAGGAAAATGTTATATTTAGACTATTTTTAGAAGTACATTACTCTCAAATATGGAGTAATAATACAAGTATAACACAACACATGAGTAACTACAATATGAACCAGTTTTTTTTTTTTTTTTTTGATTGAACAATATGAACCAGTTAACACTTAAGAAAATATATGACTAATCACAAGCAAGGGGGTCAAAAATAACGTTCTAAGTAATTGAAAGTTAAATGTGCTTATTCAATATTATAAAGACTAAAATCATAATTTACTAATAACTAAGGGAACCAAAGACTATTAACCCAATTTTATTTTGGCCCTTTATATGTTCCTTTTTTTAGGGCCTGTTTGGAAAGCCACCTAGGTAATTAAAATTGGTGTAATTACACAGTTTGTCCTGTTTGTTTGACCAAGTAATTACTTGATTAGGTGGGAATTGAGTGTAATTGAGAGAGTGTACTTCCACTTTCCAATTCTCAGGGGGGGGGGGGGGGGGGGGGGGGGGGGGGGGGTTAAGAATTGGGTGTAATTACACCCTGTAATTACAAGGTTACTTTTTAATTTCTTTCTTTTTTTGTTTTATTTTAATTTATTTTTATTTCTATTATGTTAACTTCTTTTTTATTTTTAAAATATTTTTCTTTTTATATTATTGATCTTTCATTTCCTTTTTCTCACTCCCAATCTTTATCCTTTTTTCTCACTCCAATCTTTACTTCTTGTGATTTCTATGTAAGTGCACATATTTTTTTTATTCATTTAGTATAACTATGTTATTATTTTAATTTTTGAAACTTCACATTTAGCATTCGAAAGAGTGAATCATTAACAAACTTGGCAATAATGAGTGATGTTATTAAAGTAGAATTTCGTTGTGAATGAGATTATAGAATTATATTTTTTGTTTCTTTTAAACTATATTTACTTAAGTTACGTTAGAACTTACTTATGTAATGTTGAAGTTTGACATAAGAGTATTATGTTAAACTTTATTTTTTGGATTTTGAATTTAGGTTAATATTTTTTATTTTAATTTATTTGCTTTAGTACTATTGACTTGTTATTTCACATTGCATGTTGTTTATTTTTCACTTACAATTGATAGTTTTTTTTTGTCAAACATTTGAATAATGTTATGGCATTATATATTTATAAAAATGTTTTTTTTTTGTCAAACATCCAATCCATGATGTTCTCTCACAAGAAAGTCTGCTTTTTAATTTTTATAATTAATTAAAAGTAAAATATTATTAATAAAAAAATATATCAATTTTTTTTACTTACAAATATATGATTATTAATTAATATATCTTCAAGCAATAATGTGTTGTTAAATGCATAATTTAATATCATTTATAAAGGCACATATTTTTCAAATATTAATTTTAAATTTTTGATAATTAAATTTTATTTTTAAATTAAACTAACCGTGTAATTACACTTGTGCAACCAAACAGCACGCTTGTAATTACACTGTAATTACGTGATGACAAACAAACAGGTCATTGTAATTACAATACTGTGTAATTACTAGGCTGTGTAATTACTACCCTAGTAATTACACCGATTCCAATTACCAGGTGGCTTTCCAAACAGACTATTAATAATTACTTTTATGCGTATATATAAATACAATTTATAGTATATATTTGTTTATATAAATGAGAATTTCATGAATTTATAAATAGAATTAACTCAAATTATCTTGTAGGATCGTAAAAAGCAAGGGCCTATTTGGACAGCCACTCATGTAATTGGAATTGAGTGTAATTGGGTGTAACTCTACCATTTGGCATGGTTGTCAGACCAAGTAATTACATGGTCATGTAATTAGGTGTAATTGGGAGGGGTAATTACACTCTCCAATTCTCGAGGTGTGGGGTGGGGGTGGGGGGTTTACTTTTTAATTTTTTTTCCTTTTCTTTTATTTTAATTTCTTTTCTTTTTAATTTATTTTTTATTTTTACATTTAATTTTTTTTTTAATTTTTTTTTTTATATTATTTATCTTTCATTTTCTTTCTTCTCATTTCCAACCCTTGCTTCTTGTGATTCCATGTAGTTGCTTGTATTTTTTTTTTCCTTATTTTCTTCATTTAGTGTAACTACGTTATTATTCTACTTTTTGAAATTACACCTCCTAATATTATAAAAAATGAGTAATTAACAAACTTGACATATAACGAGTGATGTTATTAAAGTAGAATTCCGTTGTTGGATGAGGTTATAAACTTATATATGTTTTCACTTCCTTCTGAATTATATTTACTTAAGTTATGTTGGAACTTATTTTATGCTATGTTGGAATTTGACATAAAAGTATCATGTTAAACTTTTTTTTTTTTTTAAATTTTGAATTTAGGTTATAGTTTGGATTTTAATTTATTTGCTTTGGTACTATTCACTTGTTGTTTTACATTGCATGTTGTTCATTTTCCACTTACAATTGATAGATTATTTTTTTGTCAAACATTTGAATAATGTTATGACATTATATGTATAAAAAATCTTTTTGTCAAACATTCAGCCCATGATGTTCTTACAAAATGTGTGCTTTTAATTTCTATAATTAATTAAATTAAACATTATTAATTAGAAAAATATATACTATTACTTTTACAATATTAATTACAAAGATGTGATTATTAATTAACATATTTTCAAGAAAAAATATGTATCTTAAATACCCAATTTAATATATCATTTATAAAGGCACATATTTAACAAGTGTTAATTTTTATTTTAAAACCAATCTAATTGTGTAATTACACATGTGCAACCAAACAATATGTTTGTAATTACCATTGTTTTAAAAGGCAGTTCTGGGACTTGCCTCGGGGCGGGGCACTAGCAAAACGCCTCGGGCTTACGTGTGGGGCTTAGTTCTGTGAGGCTTACGCCCGACTGTACACCCCAAACACACCTACTGCCCAATGCTCGGGGCTCGCCTAAAGTACTTACATAAATTATGTGTCAAATTACTCAACTAACATTATTTGCCCTCATAATTCTGTATTAAGTGAATGATGCTTAATAATATTCTTCATCTATAGAAATAAGGCGATTGAGAGTAACTCAAATAACAAACCGTAAGTATTGCATATTACGATTCGAGAACATTGTGAGAGCGAATATCACTTAACATTTATTTTAAAATAAATAGACCTTGTCATTAGTCTTCACATTTTTGTCCTATGTCTAAAAATTATCATAGTTTCTATTTTGCTATTTGGAAGTAATTTTATTTTTATTCATGAAGGAGTGATGTTTTAATTATAATATGATACAATTTATTGGTTTTTTTTAGGGAGGTAAATTGCATAGTATATATGACATTAGCATGCTTTAAGAAATTGTGATCCTTTTATTGTTTGAAAGTTAAGAGGTTAGAGGTTAAACTATTAATATATTTTTTATAATTATTGTGTTACTATACTATTTTACTACATTAAAAATTTAAAGATCCATGGGGCTTACACCCAGTGCCTCGGGGCTAACGTAGTAACGCCTCGCTCCGTACTAAGTAAAATGCCCTGCCTTTTAAAAAACTAGTAATTACACTGTAATTACGTTACGATAAACAAGCAGACCCTCATAATTTCTATACTGTGTAATTACTAGGCTGTGTAATTACTACCCTAGTAATTACACCAATTCCAATTACCAGGTGGCTTTCCAAACAAACCCTAAATGTGAAACAATAAATTTAAAACATGTGATCATTGAAAAGAACATATTGTTTTCACTTTTTAAAATTATTCAAAAAAATAAATTCACAAGATTTAAGTTATATTTAACAAAAAATTGATTTTCTTAATAATGTCCACAAATTGATGTCATTTGTTCGCAAGTGCAAATCTGACTTTTTATGTTTTTTCATTTGAAGTTATTTCATTTTTTAAATCAAACAGTAATTAATAGAATCTTTGAGTGAGAATTATCGTTGTACTTAGAACTGAGATCGAATTATATAAATTATGTGTTTCTTACTTAAATACAAACCATAGTATTAAGATAGAAGTTTAATTGGTATGAAATGACTTTTACTTTTTATACCATCATTGACGTGAAAAAAAGTATAAATGAGTCAAATCCAGAGACAAAATCAAACATGTTAGAAACAAGTCAAGTCCAATACATAACCATATTAACAAGTACGAGCTAAAGTATAAGATAATCAATAATGACGAACCATGACTTTACAATATGTACAATGCGACTTCTCTTGTTTTATAAGAGGATAACACCTCGTACTTTTCTAAATCAATATACCACTTTATAGTTAGTTTGCTCAATGTATAACTATAACATAGAGTCCCCTTACTCTGTGATTTAATCATTTTAACATTTCTTTATATCTAAATTCATTTATCCGCATCTAAAATAATTCGACCATGTACGTTACGTAGCTCAATAACACATCATCAATAAGAATTCTGGTGTTTTCTTTTATTTTATGTGTTTCATTTCTTGTTTTATGTTTATTATTCTTCAGTTCTACCGTCTTTTATTTTAATTCACTATGCTATCAATTGAGAGCCAGTTATTATTTTATGCAAGAATTGAGTAGCGTGCATGTTAGTATTGATTAATGTGCTATTCAAAAACATGATTACTTCTACAATCGAATCTAATTAATAGATGAAGGTCCGGTTGTCCTCGAATTAGGCCAATATGTTGTTATCAGTTCTGCAATCTTAAGATCTGAGTACTGTTCTAGAGCACAAAAATGTCCCCAAAGTAAACACATTACACAAACAAACAAAAGAAAAATAATTACTTGCAAATTCGTATAGTAGAGGGGTTCATCTTTTTTACCTTAGCTTTTTTCCTTGAATCTATTATAAATTGACGTAGTTACAACTGCTAGAATAAGTAAGTATTATTTACCACTGCTAAAGAATAAATCTATTCACGACAACGGCATATACATATACATGGATTTGATTTATGATAGACCTTTGGGGCATTTTAATGTTAAATATATTATATTATATTGCTAAGTTTATAGCATAAGTGTTCATAAAGTTGCAGCATTATCATTCACGTTCTAGGCCATTAAAAAGGATGAATCTCGGTCTTTATTTTCTTTGTAACCTCCTCTCATAACTCACCCACATTCATCCTCTTTATGTGTGTAACTTATGTAACCTCTAAATAATAATTCTTCTATTTATCTACCAACTTTATTACCCTATTCATATCAAATTAATTCAAGGATGATTTTCCTAGCTATAAATAGTTAGTCATCCATAACTTGTGGGGTGTAGAGAAAAATATATATTTTTGGAGAGTGCTTGAAAAGTGAGGAAAATAAAAGAGAGTTTATTAGTTGAAGAAAGGTGTTCTTCTTTTTGGT
This sequence comes from Lycium barbarum, assembly GCF_019175385.1. NCBI lineage: Eukaryota > Viridiplantae > Streptophyta > Magnoliopsida > Solanales > Solanaceae > Lycium > Lycium barbarum. The sequence continues at coordinate 27,556,829 of NC_083346.1, read as the reverse complement.
GGAGCTTTGGACTCAACATCTTGTCCAGAGTTTGTTAAGTTATACGACGTGATCGGGCTGTTATATCCTGGAGGGGACAAGTCAGAAAGATTACTGCTGGACCGGTAGATTTGCTGCAGTGGGCTTGAATCTCCTTAAAGAGAGCGAGCTATTCGCGCCTCAGCCGAAGATATTTTTATTTCTTCATTTTATTTTTCAATTGTAATTGTAGTTTCATTGTATTATCACCAACAATTTTAAGGAGATTCATATGGCTACAATTGAAAAATCCGCGGATGTCAAAGTGGGAGATCTAAACAAGCCATTTCGGTTCAACGGTACTCATTTTAAGAGATGGAAGGGTAAAATACTTTTCTACTTAAGTATTCTCAATGTTTCTTATGTGTTATCTGAGAAGAATCTAAACAAAGGAGATAACTCTTCCATGAATGATGAAGTACTTATTTCTCTTCAAGAAAGAATTGAAAAGTATGATGAGGATTCTTACAAGTGTCGGTATTATCTTCTAAATTGTTTGTCAGATAATTTTTATGATTATTATGATAGAACTTACTCTACTGCAAAGAAAATTTGGAAAGCATTGCAGAGTAAATATGATACCGAGGAGGCTGGAGCGAAAAAATATGCTGCTAGTAGATTTTTTCGTTTTCAAATGGTGGACAACAAATCAGTGGTAGACCAAGCTCGAGATTTTATAATGATCGTTGGAGACCTCAGGTCCGAGGAGATAAAAATTGGAGATAACCTTATTGTTTGTGGCATAATAGATGAACTTCCACCTTCATGGAAGGACTTTCAAAAAATTATGCGCCACAAACAAAAGGAAACCTCTCTTGAGACGTTGATTATGCGAATCCGCATGGAAGAAGAGGCAAGGGGCCAAGATGCACTTTTGCAAACGGAAGAAAGCAACTTACAACCCGTCACAAACAAGATAAATTTAATTACTTCAAATAATGTTGCTCCTAATGCTAACAAAAATACCTCTATGAAGTCTAAGAAGAAAATATTCAAGCAAAATAATGGTAGACCTCCCAAGAAAAATAATGGTGGTAATAACCAAGCACAAAATCAACAAGCACAAAATGGAGGACCATGCTTTGTCTGTGGCAAGAGTGGGCATATTGCTCGATTTTGCAAGTTTTGGAAACGTGGTCCTACACCTCAGGCGAAAGTTACCGAAGAGCCACTAGTGGCGGTGATAACAGACATAAATATGATTGAAAATGTTGATGGAGGGTGGGCTGATTCTTATGTAAACCGTCATGTAGGCTATGACAAAGATTGGCTCAAAGTGTATACTCCATTTGAGGAGCCCAAAACCATCATGCTTGGTGATTCTCACACTACTCAAGTGTTTGGAAAGGGAGATGTCGAGTTGAGCTTTACCTCAGGAAGGGTGTTAACTTTAAAAGATGTACTTTTTACTCCTTCCATGAGAAAAAATTTGATGTCTAGTTTTCTTCTTAATAAAGCAGGCTTCAAACAAATTATTGAGTCTGATCAATATGTAATAGTGAAAAAAGGTATTTTTGTGGGAAAGGGGTATGCTTGTGATGGGATGTTCAAGTTGAATGTTGAAATGAATAAAGTTGAAAGAAAAACTGAATTGTTAGAGTTAATTCATACTGATATTTGTGAACTTGGAGGAATTTTAACTCGTGGAGGAAATAGATATTTTATTACTTTTATTGATGATTTTTCTAAGTATACATATGTTTTCTTGATGAAAAATAAAAGTGATGCTTTTGAAAATTTTAAAATTTATCTCCATGAAGTTGAAAATCAGTTTGGAAGAAAAATAAAAAGAATTAGAAGTGATAGAGGCCGTGAATATGAGTCTAATGAGTTTAATTCTTTTATTAGATCATTGGGAATAATTCATGAAACTACTCCACCTTATTCTCCTGCGTCTAATGGTGTAGCGGAGAGAAAAAATAGAACTTTGGTTGAGTTAACAAATGCCATGCTTATTGAGTCGAGTGCACCTCTAAATTTTTGGGGTGAAGCTATTTTAACTGTTTGTTATGTGTTGAATCGTGTGCCTCATAAAAAGACTAAATTAACACCATTTGAGTTGTGGAAAGGTCATAAACCATATTTGGGATATCTAAGAGTTTGGCTTTGTCTAGCTTATGTAAGGCTAATGGATCCCAAAATAAGTAAATTGGGTAAAAAAGTTACTACTTGTGTTTTTCCTGGTTATGCTTCAAATAGTACAACCTATAGATTTTTTAGTCTTGAAGATAATATAATAATAGAATCAGGTGATGCTATTTTTCATGAAAATAAATTTCCATTTGATTCTAAAAATAGTGGGGGTCATAGGACTGAAGAAAATATTTTGCAACTACCTAGTTCTTCTACTTCTGTTTTGAAAAATAAAGAAAATGATGATTTTGAAATACGAAGAAGTAAAAGAGCTAGAGTAGAAAAATATTTTGGTCCTGATTTTTATGTTTTTAATGTTGGAGATGACCCTATCATCTTACAAGAAGCTTTATCTTCACATGATGCTATTTTTTGGAAAGAGGCTGTAAATGATGAAATGGAATCACTTATTTTCAATAAAACTTGGAAGTTAGTTGATTTACCACCGGGTTGTAAAATAATTGGGTGTAAATGGGTCCTTAGAAAAAAGTTAAAACCGGATGGTTCTGTTGATAAATATAAGGCTAGACTAGTTGCTAAGGGTTTTAAACAACTAGAAGGCCTAGAATGTTTTGATACTTTTTCTCCGGTAACTAGAGTTACATGCTTTTAATTACTATTGCTGCAATTTTTGATTTGCATATTCACCAAATGGATGTAAAAACTGCTTTTTTAAATGGGGACCTAAATGAGGAAATATATATGGAACAACCCGAAGGTTTTGTTGAAGCAGGCCAAGAAAGCAAAGTGTGTAAACTTGCTAAATCCCTATATGGCTTGAAACAGGCACCAAAGCAGTGACATGAGAAATTTGATTCCTGCATGATTGAGAATGATTTTAAAACAAACGAGTGTGATAAGTGCATTTACCTTAAGTCTTGAAATAATTCACATGTTATAGTTTGCCTATATGTTGATGATTTATTGATCTTTAGCTCAAACATGAATGTTATTGGTGAAACTAAAAATATTCTTAGAAGCCATTTTGACATGAAAGATCTTGGTGAGACAAATTTTATTCTTAGAATAAAAATTACTAAAACAATGATGGAATTTTCCTTGACCAGTCACATTATGTTGAGAAAATTTTGAAAAAATATAACTTTCTTGATTGCAAGCATGTTGTAACTCCTTTTGATTCAAGTGTTCACTTGTTTCCTGTTCAAAGTGAAAATGATGTGATAAATCAAAAGGAATATGCTAGCTTAATTGGAAGTTTGAGATATGTGACTGATTGCACTAGGCCTGATATTGCGTATGCAGTTGGAGGACTTAGCAGGTTTACAAGCAAGCCAGGTAATGAACATTGGCATGTCATAACGAGAGTTATGAAATATTTAGTTGGTACAAAATCTTATGGCTTGTTTTATAAATCCTGTTGTACTTGAAGGCTTTTCTGATGCAGATTGGAACACTTTGGTGATTCCTGTTCTACCACTGGTTATATTTTTACGTTGGCAGGTGTTGCTATTTGTTGGAAATCAAAAAATCAAACTATTATTGCTAACTCTACCATGGAGGCTGAACTAATTGCTTTAGCTTCAGCTAGTGAAGAGGCGAATTGGTTGAGAGATTTATTATTTCAAATACCTTATTTTGAAAAACCAATTCCTCCTATTTTAATTCATTGTGATACCACCGCTGCGATTGGTAGAGTTCAAAACCGTTATTATAACGGTAAATCCAGACCTATAAGGAGAAAACACAGTACTGTGAGATCATATTTGACAAGTGGTACCATTAACGTTGATTATGTCAAATCTTCTAGATCCACTAACCAAGGCCTTGGCAAGAGAAAGGGTCTAGAGTACATCGAGGGGGATGGGATTGAAGCCCATAAATTCATGAGTCGTATATGAGGAAACCCAACCTGGAGACTAGAGATCCTATAACCAGGTTCAATGGGAAAAACGAATCATATGATGACTTATTGAGAAAAATGCACTATTTTATTTATTCCTTCCCTATGGTGTGAGTGCATTATTCTGTAACAGTCTGTGAAGGTTGAGTTTATAAACTCTTAATGAAGTTCTGTAGCTCGTGTGAGTGGGTTGTTAAGTTACAGAAGCATCCTTGACAGATTTCACCTATGTGAGTGTGGAAGTAGGCCGCTTCCTATGAGAATTGGGCTTGTTCTCAAAAGCATTCATGAAACCGGGATAGCACAAGGCCGTAATGTGCTGGTTGTGAAAGCTCATGTCAACACCTTGATTATTATGTGTAAGCAATAATTCTTTATTTCCCTTAAGCAGTCATAGTTCAAGTCTGAGACCACTACAGCTCTGGAGTAAAGATTATTCTTTTACTAAGTGGAGGTTCAATACAGAGCACACCTTCATTATGCATAATAGTCTCTCTTCAACTAGTAGGCATAAGTGTCCATAAAGTTGCAGCATTACCATTCACGTTCTAGGCCATTAAAAAGGATGAATCTTGGTCTTTATTTTCTTTGTAACCTCCTCTCATAACTCACCCACATTCATCCTCTTTATGTGTGTAACTTATGTAACCTCTAAATAATAATTCTTTCATTTATCTACCTACTTTACTACCCTATTCATATCAAATTAATTCAAGGATGATTTTCCTAGTTATAAATAGTTAGTCATCCATAACTTGTGGGGTGTAGAGAAAAATATATATTTTTGGAGAGTGCTTGAAAAGTGAGGAAAATAAAAGAGAGTTTATTAGTTGAAGAAAGGTGTTCTTCTTTTTGGCGGAGCTTTGGACTCAACATCTTGTCCCGAGTTTGTTGAGTTATACGACGTGATCGGGCTGTTGTATCCTGGAGGGGACAAGTCAGAAAGATTACTGCTGGACCGGTAGATTTGCTACAGTGGACTTGAATCTCCTTAAAGAGAGCGAGATATTCGCGCCTCAGCCGAAGATATTTTTATTTCTTCATTTTATTTTTCAATTGTAATTGTAGTTTCATTGTATTATCACCAACAATTTACAACTCAAACGTAACACATATTAACAAATAGCTCTAACTCAAACATTGAACTAAAAATATAAATAAATGGTTAGCTACTCCAATCCTTTTTTGTTAAAGCTGTATCTTGGATTTTCCAAGTCTTCTTTCTTCTGAAAGCAACTTGGAAGAAGACTTAATTAGGTAAATGGCCCCTTATCTCATGCGGCCTAGATATCTTTGGGTTTGGACGGCTCAAAAACTGTTTGATGAAATACCTAGTTCATGTGAGCTTTCGTGGAATGTTTATTGTGCTCATATGGGTATATATATATATATATATATATATATATTTTAGGTCAATCGGGACCATCTTCAATACATTTCTTTAGCAGCATTGCTTTGGTTTTGGAATGTTCAATTAGAATTGTAGATCACATTTCAAGACATCGTGACCTTAAGCATTCATTGTGACCCAAATCTGAATGGTGTTTTTATATATATATTTTTTGGGGGCAACATAATCTCAATGTACACTTAGACTATTGGTTTGATACAGGGCAAAATTATATTTCACACCTTACTTGTACTGTTGTGATGTGCATGTACAAGAGAAATTGACACAGTCTTGAGAAATGTGTCAGGCTCTTATGGCACAATCTAGAAGTGCTTAACTTATTGACTTCAATTCCCTTCGTGCGATTGTAACGACCAGTTTGGTCGTTTAGGATTTTTGACCCTTTTATCCCTATTGACCTTTTCCCTAGCTCTGTTAGAGCATGTTCGACTTAAAGGGATGGGTAGCGCAGTTCCCTAGGCGATCCAGATTGGTTTTGAGGAAATTAGAAGTTTAAAGTGAAAAATCGTGTACGAATAGTTGACTTTTGGGTAAACAAAACTTTTTGGAATTTCTGTCGATTTCATGAGGTTTGGAGAGTCGTTTATAACTTGGTGGGGTGATTGGTTTGGTTCCCGAGGCACTCGGGGGTATTTTGGACTTTTGGTTGGAAACTTGTTTTGGGGCTTGATCGGGTCAAAATGATCTATGTTGGGAATTTTGAGAGTACGGGAGAGTTCGTAGTGGCATTTATAGTCAGTTTGCATATTTGGTTTGTATCCGGAATGTTCTGGATGAGTCTCAGGATTTCGGCGTGTTGGAGTCAAAAACCAGATTTTCTGGTTTTAGCAGTTGCTGGTGTCCTTCTTCGCGATCGCGAAGAAGGCATCACGGTCACAAGCCTGAGGGAAATAAGCCTTCGCGATCGTGTGGTGTGGTCCCGCGATTGCGTGGAGGCGCGTGTGTGAGTGGGTCAGTCGCGGTGTTTTGCGATCGCTGGCCATGATCTCGCGATCGCGATGGTTTCGTTGGGAAGGATCAGATTTTCCTCTTCGCGATTGTTACGGTTCACTTTTACGCGGGTGCATAAAAGCTACTTCGAGGTTGTTGGTGCTATAAATTGGATTTTAGTTTTTAGAGTCGCCACCTAATTTATTAAGGGAAATTAGGAAAACCGGGTAAAAGATTTTTCAAGCAAGAGCGAAATCTTTTAGTACCAAAGTTCGAGGTAAGGGTTCTGGTGATCCCCTAGGGCAGGTTTTACGTACCCTAGTATTAAAGATCCATAGAATACGGTTGACCTACAAGCTTCAATGTGTGATTAATTGTGAATATTTCCAAAAGGGTTTCTTTTCTTGCAAAACTGTCATTTATTCATATCATTAATCCGAGAATGTTTTGGCAAAAAAGTCCCCTTAGAAAAGGGGTTTTTGGGGTTTGAAAATCCACGTAAGTATTCAACTCACTTAATTGCCGGACTAGGTGTAACGACCCGTTTGGTCATTATTGCATTTCTGACCCTTTTGATCCTTTCTCGAGCTTGGTTAGCTCCTTTTTGACCCGAGGGGACCGTTGACATGCTTCCCGAGGTGTTTACATTTAGTTCAGGCGACGTTTTGTGAAGTTTGAGCTTAAAGTGAAAAAGAGTTGATTCAAAGTTGACTTTTGGGTAAATGGACTTTTTTTCGAAAATTCGTCGATTCCGAGAGGTCCAGAAGGTCATTTAGAACTTGTGTGTATATCTGGTTTGGTTCTCAATGCACTCGGATGCATTTGGGACTTGGGTTGGGAAATTAGAATTAAGGTATCAAAGGTTGACTTGGTCAACAAGACCTCCGTTGGGAATTTCGAGGCCATGAGCACGTTCGTAGCATGTTTTTATGTGTGTCTATGTATGTGGTATGTGAGCAGATGGCCTCGGGAATTAGTCAAAAAATCGGATTGAAGTGTGAAACTTGGTGTAGTTTCTGGTGTCTGGTGCCCGCTTTGGCGGCACCAGCACCGCAGCAGCGTTACCGCTGGAGCGGTCACCATGCCGCTGGAGTGTTCATCCTGCCGCTGGAGCGGTCATGGCCATTGGGCTTAGCGGTCAAGGCACCGGTAGGGCGGCGCCACTGAAGCGGTCTGAGTGACCGCGGAAGCGGTGATCGGGCAGTGATTGGGGTATTAAATGATATAAAACCACAAGTGTTTTCATTCATTGTTATTCCGAAAGTGGTTCATATTGGGAGCATTTCTAGAGGATTCTTAAAGGAGATTCTGTGTGGTAAGTCCTCCTAACCTTCTTACTAATTCATTATTCCTAATCATCTTAGAATTCCTCTTTCCTTGTTAGTTCCTTAGTAATGGAAGATTAAAAGTGGGTTTTGATGGATTTTCTATCTAGGCTTATTAATGATGAAATTGTTGGAGTTTATGCAAGATTATGATGTATCCACGGTTTTTAATCATATATCTCCCATTATTAGTGTTGGATTCTTGAATCTAAGAGTTAGGGGTTATACCCAAAATTGGGGGTTTTACTTGAAATTCAAAATTAGATGAATCCTTGAGTTAAATTAGCAATTAGTTGTTGGGTTATGATCACCTAGTGCTTAATTTGATATTTTACTCCCGAATTTCCCGTTTTGACCTTGTGGCCCCGTTTCCCCAAATTCTAGGGTTGGATTTGACCTAAATTGAATGATAGCAATATTAGTATCATTCTTCATGATTTCTAATCTAGATTTCGAATATGCCTAGACTTCTTTGATATTGAGGCTCAGTGGAAGGGCAAGGCTAAAGAGTGATTGATTGGTGTTTGTTGTTCGGCCATCCAGGTAAGTTATGGCTTACCCTTGGTGAGACTTCGTGTAGCGAAGAATATATTTATATGATATTGTCGGAGAAAACATGTAAACCTTCGGGTATGAAGTTGGGTTGGATATTGTCTTAGGTTGGGCCCTGTTGCGTGATTGGGGCTAGTCACCCCGTTGTGTTGTGACTTGATTGTTCTATTGTGTTGGCTTAATGCCACGTGCTGTTGGTAGATATTGGATTTGTTGTTCCTTCTAGATTGTGATATTATAGCACCTTACGGGTTGACGTTGATATGAGAATAGAGTTCTATATGACTTGTGTAGTCTTTCATGATATTGTTGGCGTACCCATGATGGTACTTGTGACACTGATATATTGTTGGCGTACTCATTGTTGGTATTTGTGCTATTGATCTGATTATTGATGTTGATACATGCATTGCACACACTCTCATGATATACTGTTGATACATTGTGATGAGTTGGGCTCGGTTTTTAAATGAGAGTGACGTGAGAGTCTGATATCAGATGTTAGTCACGGAATCATGGATTAAGTGAGTGCATGGACTCCGCGGGTCCCCCAGAGTGGTGCCGGTGAGAACCTCCCTGGGCAAAGATCCGGGTCTTGTCTGTCTGTTGGGTAAAGATCCGGAACGAGTGGTACTTAGAATTCGCGAGTCACCTTGGGTTGTGCTACCCAGACGTCGATACTTCCGTCTGGAGTACATGTGTACACAACATTTGCATGGCATTGCATTGCATTCATACATTATTGCATTGCATTGCATCACGGCTTACATTGAGATGATTTGGTGTTTTTACTTTTGATGTTGGATTTGGATTTGACACATTGAGACTTGGCACATTTGGGATTAGATGCTCTACTTAGGCGATGAATTGTACTTGGCTTCGATTATGTTTGATTTATACTTGTTGATTTATCTGCCTATTTTGCTTTATTGTCTGAATTATGTTAGCTATACTTAGTCGGCCTATGATACCTACCAGTACTGTGGTTTTGTACTGATCTGCACTTGCTGCATTTTTTTATGAATGCAGAGTACCAGGTTGGGTCTTCCTCCTTCTCCTGTGGCTGATAGTCGCCTTTAGTTTAGCATCGAGTTTCCAGGGTGAGCACGAGTCGTTCGCCGCCTTGAAGACTCCTCTTATTATTATGTCTTACTTTTCTACTCTGAGACATAGACAGATTGATGTATTATTACATTATTCCAGACTTGTATTTATTTCTTCTAAATGCTCTTGTATGAGTTAGATCAGACCCTGGGGGTGTTTCCTTATTTCCGCACTATTCTATTATATATTATTGTGAAACTTACGTAATTATTCTTTTCCACTTGCTTGATTTATTATTCATGTCTTTCGTTATCGTTGGGTTGAGGGTTCTCTTACCGAGGTGGAAAAGGTAAGTGCCTGCACGACTTAGTCAAAATGAGTCGTGACACTAGGACACCCCTGGGATTTCTCCCAAGTAGAGTCGCTACTATTCTAGTCCTAATAAAATTAGTTTAGTTCTTATGGGTTTTTAATTTATATGAAAATATGAAGTATTCTCCTTTGTATATATATATATATATATATATATATATATATATATATATATATATATATATATATATATATATATATATACACGTTTTATATATAAAAAAGGAGAGTTTTTCTTTTATTTATACCAATTTTAGCATATTTGAAGCCATAAAGGTCAAACCATATTCTACACTCAAAGTCCATCATACTTCATTTTGGTCTAAATTATTCCTCTCATTATTTCAGTCCAATAAGGTGTTGGGCTTCCAGGCCCAAAATCTTTTCCAAAAATGAGTCCAAATCAGTCTTGATACGGTCCGCATGTAAAGTTTGGGCTTCCTAGCCCAAAAGTGTATCTTCCTCCAACAGTTTACAAATCTTTGGTCTTTACATAGTCCAAACTATTATAGAAAATCTTTTCAAGGCCCAAATCAGAACCAGTCCACTTTTGTATCATGCAAAATTTAAAGTTATGAATTAACTAAAAATCAGAAATTTGCTCCAAGTCCCGAAAAGGTTTTAACCAAAACAATTTTGTTATCCAGTTCGTCTATGAGTCAAAAGCCCATTTTTATATTTGGTTTAAGTAGACAAAAATTCAGAGGTTAGGCCTAAGGACAAAAAATTAACCTAGAAATTCATTTGTTTTATCTTGGTCAGAATTTTTTTTTTTAAAAAAGCGAGGCTAAAGGCCCAAATTCTTATCGTTTTTATGTTGAACCAGTTTTACAGTGAAAAACAGTATCAGTTTCATGCATGGATATAGAATTAAGCGAGTTTGAAATTCGATTTAGGCGACTTCCTAAAATACTAAGTGTGATTTTTCTAGGTTCTACACATGCATAGGGGTTTCACTGTTTACACAGTTTGTTTACATATACAATACATATACATAACAATATATAACATAAATGAAAGAAGAAGATTGAACTGGTGGGCCTACCAAGCCCACCAGCCTCCATTTTCACCCATGGATGGGCTTTCAGAAATATTAGCTTCCTTTTTACTTCTCCTCCGGACTCGATCAGGAATGGGGTTGGCCCTCTTGGCCCAACAGGTTTTAATGCAACGAGACGACCCAAGTGGCCCACGTTGAATCACATAGAACACAAAGAGGATAAAGATTAGTGGGTTTCTAAATTCACTAAGAATGTTTAAGCAAACCTAAATAAACATCAAACATAGAAAAACATATATGTTTAACATAAAAGATGTCACAAGTTTCCAAACAAAAATCAATATGATTCAAAGATTGGAAACAGCAAAAGCAATGCCCATATAAATCCAGTTTCCACTTAAACCACATTCAGACACTGGCCCGTATGATAACATGTCTGGACGAGAAAGAAAAAAAGATAGGCCCAACTCATTGGCTTTCATAGCAAGTGCCAGAACCCAACCCAAAGAAATATATGAGGTATACTTCTTGTATACACCAAGGTGTATACAAGACAAGTATATTCCATATACTCCCCATATAACAGCAACTGTTTGCAACACATAGCAGTAGGAAAATATAAAGTTTCAGGAAAAAGAGACTCCAACTCAAATAGGATATACCACTCATAGTTAAAATGCTACAATCCAGACCCTATGGCACAGTAGTTTTAAAATCATTTGAAGAAGACGGTCTTATATCCTAAGAATGGTTTGAGAACCTAAATTATTTTTTACTAAATTTCTTAACTCTAAGTGTGATAATACAGTCATAAACCAGTTGATATGCTAAACCAAACTCCTATGTGATAATATGATTAAGCCAAACAGATTCTTCAAGCATACAAAACACCATTTTTAAGGCAGTATCTCTAAGCCATTTTTACCAATTAGCAGACAGTTGTATCATGAATTTTACACATACTTCTACTCATTCTAGTCTCTAAGGGTCCCATGAGGTGTGTTCTTACACAGGGGAACCCCAACAACTTGAAAGGAGGATGACTAGGCTGAGTTTAGCTAGAAACTCCAAGCTTTGTCCACTCTCTTTCTAGTCCTAGGTAAGTCACACCCATGATCCAAACAAACCTCAAGTGACAGCCTTTAATAAGAGCTTAGGACTATAACCAGTTCTCTACACATGACCAGAATCTTAATCACTTATTTAAATATCCTAAACTTACAGTGTTTCAAAGTTCTAAGTGGATGAGGATACATTCTTTTCAACAAGTTAACACTTTAACATAATACTAATCCAGGTTTGAAACAAGTAAACTCCAAAGTTAATATACTGAGGTTAACTAGAGCAAGCTAGGAATTGCTGGTCCTAACAACAAACGGTAAAAGGCTGAAGACACACAGAAACATTTTTTAGTTTTTAGAGGCAGTACTTAGTCTCAAAATAGGGGAAACATGTTGGCAGAGAATATAGGTATCCATATTATGTTTCAATATACCAAACAGTACCAAACAGGAATAAAGAAACCAAATCTTCCATATTTTAAATTAAGTAGAGCAAGTATCACTTTTAAAAGTATCCAGGGACAAAATTATACAGATTCAACCATAGTTATCACTAGTTTTACAATGATGTATTATATTAAGGGGGTGATGAACAACAAGGTCAATGACTCATTAAGGAAAATAGGAGCAAGATTAATCAGTCAAGCACCAACAAGTTCCAATGCATAACGTAGTGTCCCAACAATTATCAAACTCAACTTCTCAAATAAATAAGTAAGGAAAGATGAAATGATACTACACAGCTTGACAAAGTATCAATACATTTTAAAACAAGATTAATGTCTGCGGCATATTTAAGCGAAAGCATCCCCTAAACAAGATTTAACAAAGGTATGAATATTTAACCTTAATAAATCATACAAAAAATAATTAATTACTAATCTAAACCAGAACCAAAACTAAACAAAGGGATAAACATTAAGCAAAACACAGATTATCTAAAAATAAAGGCAAATTTGAATTTACAGAAATTCACATAAAAGACTGGAATAAATCACACATAACAAAAAATGCAGAAAATAACAACAATAATCACATGTAACAAAAATGCAGAAAATAAAAAATTAAACTAAAAGGGAGTAAGCAAACCTTTTTGATGTGCAACCTATTGTCGAGAATGGACTTTGGAAGATGCCTCTTTCTCCTCAAACACTAAATTTCTCACAGCCACATAGACAAAAGAACAGAAATAATATTTAAAATTTAACTTAACTCAAGAAAAGTTAATGTTTTTTGACAGCAAAATATGCCAAAAAACTTAAGTGTTCTGAGTTTCTTTCGTGAATATTGTGATATTTGATGTTGCGAACTTGTCAATAATGTGATTTGGGGGTTCTAAAAATCTCAAAACCCCATCTTTTTCAATCGATGTGGGATAATCAACAATTGTTTCCTCACACCGTTTCAAGGGTCACGATTTCAACATTCAAAAGTTTCCACGGCCAGAAATCGATCCAACAAACATATAGAGGACCAGATTTGACCCCAAACTTGGTCAATCCAAGAGGTTCTTCATGAACTAATGAAAACCAAGCATTTCAAACACATGCAAACAAAACCCATTAAGATTTACAGAATTTTAGAGATGTTGAAGTGAAAAAGGTGAGAGAGAAGGAGGAATAACACCTTGTTTGGGCGGTGTTTGGTGAGACACGAGTAGAGAATTAAATTTTCTACTTGATCTGGTCACACCAGGCCTGGAGAATGGTTAGTCCACCTGCAAATTTGCCGGAAATTGCAATATGACGAGGAAAGAGAGAGGTCGCCGCCTGCCGGCTCAAGGTTTCAACAGAAACCCTAGCAAACGAAGTGGAAATGACCCTATAGGGTCTGTATGGCCTCGTTGAAAGGGTTTTTATATTTAGGTGTTTTTGGGCCGGGTCGGTCTCCAAGTGGACTGGGCCTGGTCCGAAAAAGGAAGAAAAGAAAGGAAAGGCGGGCCTAATATACATGTATACTCGTGATATACATGTGTATATGTATACACGAGTGTATGTCCATGTATATATGTATATGGGAAGGATATTGGAAACATTAAACATATAGCCAAAATGTCTATTTGCTGGACACTTCAATTCTAGCTATATTGACCCAATTAAAAACTAAATTTGCAAAGATGGCCTTAATTAAATTTAAACCATAAGTTGGACCAAACTTAATTATGTTCACAATTAAAATAAATAAAAATGACTTAAGTTAACTAAATAATGAATTTTAACTATTTTAATTATGGTCCTAATTGGCTAATTAATTGATTATTTCAAATACAACCGTAATTAGATACCAATAGGAAAAATTTGCAAATATGATCATAATTAATTTACTTTAAATTAATTATGATTAATTTGAAACTTATGCAAACTACTTAGTTATGCAGAAAATCCAAGTTTAAGGGGTAAACAGGTTATTTATTTTAATTAGCCAATTTCCTTGAATTAAATGGAGTAAAACAAATGCTTGCTAATTTAGGCAATAAGATAAGTGTTATAATTTGCAGTTAATATTTGTAACAATATGTAAAGCATTTCCCAAGCGATCTATAATATTTAGAAATTATTTTACCAAATGATAATGGTAAACTATTATCTGAATATTTTTATAAAAATCATTTTGGCTTCAAGGAATATGTATTTCAACTCCATTTGATATTCAAGGATTATGGGTTATTACAATAAATTATGGGAGGTAAAAGATTAGGTGTTAACAACTGCCCCTTTAGTGTTCGAGGATGGCAAAGTCGTCCTTGAACAACGAAATTTGACTAACCCTAATTTTTGACTGATCCATTTCCATATCACCTCTAGTTTTTATGCAATTTTCAAAATATGTGGCCAGATCCTGGTTTCTGGGTTTCGTACATATCTAGGTTGCACAAAAAAAGTAATGCTTGTATCAATTCAAAGGCCAAAAAGATTAAAAAGTCCATTGAGGGTGCGTGTCTATATAAGACTTGAATTTTGTGACCTTAAGTATGCCAGGTTATATGAGAATTTAGGCCACTTGTAGTTCGACTTAATTTATACGACAAACAGAAAAATGCAAATTTAAGCAAATTTTGGCTTGTTTGGTTATGAGACCTGGAAGTCCAGTGTAACTAGTTGGAGTGTGACTGGCTCTCTGATTTTGAGTCCGCCTACATATCCCTGGTCTTGGGAATCATGTCACTTGTAGTTCGACTCGATCGGAAAAAAAGGGTATCCCTTATGCGGGAATGCCTTTGTGGGTGTATCGGTTTGTGTCCGACTGATTTGCGGAAAACTTAAAAACAAGCAAGTAGAAAGTAAGTAAATAAAACAAACAAGCAATTTGTGTGGCTGAGTATAAGCGAGAGAAATCTTCCAAGTCCTGGCCGAAGAGCTTCACTCTCATGGGCACCCTATCTCGACCGGTTGTGTAAGAAAAAGTTTCACGTTTGCTCCACATATGTCTAGATCCAATTTGATCAGTCGGCTCCATCTGGCTGCTGTAAATATGCTTCCACCTGCTGAGCAATGTTGGTTGATTTTGATGATGAATACTGCGATCATCTGACCGGGTTTACATCGCCTTTAATCTTTGGAGCGAATACTGCAGCCGTCTGACTGGATTTACATCACCTTTAATCTTTGGAGGGAATACTGCGGTCGTCTGACCAGATTTACATCGCCTTTCCCTCCTAATTGTGCCCCGTAGCTTGTATGAATGACCCTCTCGGCATGTTTGTACGCATATAGCCCTCTTGGCATGTTTGTACGAATGGCCCTCTTGGCCTGTTTGTATGAATGACCCTCTCGGCATGTTTGTATAAATGACCCTCTTGCATGTGTGTATGAATTGCCTTCTCAGCATGTTTGTCTGAATGACCCTCTTGGCAGCAGAAAAATAGATATGCAATGACCCTCATGGCAAAATAAGAAGAAGTGATGGCCCTCTCGATAATAGGAAAATAGATATGCAATGGCCCTCATGGAAAATAAGAAGAAGTGATGGCCATCTTGGCAATAGGAAAATAGATATGCAATGGCCCTCATGGCAAATAAAAAGAAGTGATGTCGATAGATATGCAATGGCCCTCATGGAAAATAAGAAGAAGTGATGGCCCTCTCGGCAACAGAAAAATAGATATGCAATGGCCCTCATGGAAAATAAGAAGAAGTGATGGCCCTCTCGGCAACAAAAAAATAGATATGCAATGGCCCTCATGTCAAATAAGAAAAAGTGATGGGAATGACAGACATGGCCCCTTCGGCTAAATCGTCTTTCTTTCATCCTTTATGCCGGTTCTGACCCTCTTGGTCAGGTATGCCGTATTATTTTACTATGACCCCATTGGCCGGTGATTTTGCCATTATGGCCTTTTGTTCTTTGTGGGCCCTTATGGCCAGGTGTTTTCCCTTTGTGACATTCACATATTTTTATAGCCCCCGTGGCTGGGTATTTGCTTTTATGGCATTCGAATCCCTTTATAGCCCCCGTGGTTAGATATTTTGCCCTTGTGGCTTTAAACCCCTTTGTATCCCTCGTGGCTAGATATTTTTTCTGAAAACCTGATCTCTACAGCGGTCTTGACCTTCTTTGGTGAACTGTTTCCTGCACATGAAGCAAAGTTAAAAAAAGGATTGCCTTCCGTCGTCCTGAGGACCTGTATTAGAAATGGGTTAGTTTTTCCCTATTTAAAGTTGATTAGTGTCTCCGGCGCTGTCGCATCTTCGGCTTTCTGGACTCGAAACCCCTTTGGCTCCTGTATTCGAAAAATGAATTTATTTTCGTTATGCAGAAAATCATTTTGTAAAGTTACCATAAAGATATCTAATTTATAGGGAACTAAATGCGTTATTTTTTTGAAAGTTGTAAGGTTAATTGTCATGACATGTGCTTGGAATGAGGGATATCCCTTCTTCTGTGACTGGGGTTCTTTGCTTCTTCGCGCGGAATTTTTGAGACCTTTTCTCAAAATGCTGCCCCAGTTTAAATCTCGATCGACGATCTCTCGTGTCGATCTTCTCAAAATTTTGTCCCACATTATTAACTGTATTGAATAAATGAGAAATTTTGGGATCTTCTCAAAATTTCTGCCCCAGTTTAAAACTCTGGGTTAGCTGACTCTTTGTAGCAGATTGATGGCGTGAATTTTTGAGATCTTCTCAAAATTTTGCTCCGGTTGGACGTGCGGCAATCCTTGCGTCCTTTGTGAAGTCCCTATCTCTGAGGCTTTCTAGGGGTTTCTTGGGTTTTTCTTTTGGTGCGACCGAGCTCAAAGAGCGCCTACTTATCCTGTCGCAGCAGGAATCAGGTCGAACGTAGTTCAGAATAATTGTAAACGAGTTTTTGGATTTTACTAATAATGCGACTGGTTTCCAAATGGACTGCCTACGTATCCCACTATAGGGAAGTCAGGTCATTGCGTAGTTCATATTACAAAGTTGTTTTGTTTTTCCTATCTATTACAAAACGATTACAAGAAAAAGGAAATAGTTAATACAAGCAAATAACATAACGATTATAAGAAAAAATACTATCATAGACTAAACAATCTTGTCTTCATGCATAGTGGCGCTTGATTGCATCTGAATTGATTGGCTTTGGCCACTCTTGTCTGTCCATTTCTGTCAGTACTACTGCTCCTCCGGAAAGTACTTTGCGGACCACACAAGGACCTTGCCAGTTGGGAGCGAATTTCCCTCTGTATTCATATTGATGTGGGAAAATTATTTTGAGCACCAGCTGCCCAATTTGGAAAAGCCGAGTCCTGACTCTCTTGTTGAAGTCTCTTGCCATCCTTTGTCGGTATAGTTGACCATATGACAAGTTGGTATTTTACCAACTTATTTCTCCTTTAATATTAGATTGTTGCTATGTTTTGGTTGACAAAATAGTGCATTTAATGTTGTTTACTTCCATTTTATAGGTTCATATGATTGAGAAGAGGTTTGGAAGAAACCAAGTGAAAAATAAAGTCAAAAAGAGGCCAAATGGAAGAAATGACAAAAATGGACAATTTTGCCAAAACGGGACAGGTTTGCAAAAAATGAAAATCAGGGACTGTTTTGGTCTAATTTTGAGTGGGAAAATTTTGGGACTACAAAAGCAAGACTTGAAGGCATTATTTTTCATCTTTGACCATTTTTACACAAGTTTGGGAGCTAGGGTTTTGCTCCACACTTTGGGGTTGAAGATTTGAAGAATTGGGTTGAGAGCTTTCTTAAACTTTTCTCCATTTCTTTACATTTGTAATGAATATCTAAATGTGCAGTATTTATTTTCTTCACTTGAATCTTGTTTATGGAAATATTTTATGATTAAAGTGTTGGATGAAACTCTTGTTTTTCTTATGTGTTGAATGATTTTTATTGCTAATGAAGCAAGTTAATGTGGTTTTAATTAATCTTGTTCTTTAATGTTTCTTAAGGGATTAGCTAACCCTAAGACCCGCCCATTTACTTCGATTTGAGCACGAGAGAGGAAGATTGAGGTTGGGAAAGATTAATTGATAAGAATTTGGGCCTTTAAAACCTATCTAATAACTTGAGCTAGAGATAGGAAAGTTATTTGAGATTATATTGATTTTCATATTTTGCACATTCTAAGGCTTGAGAAAGCTTAGTAATGAAATTCATCAATTTGGTGGAGAGACTTTCGATGAGATTTTAGAAATCATTATCTAATTAGCATAAACTCACTCATAGTTGTAAAATCGCGAAATACATTGGATCCTTACTTGAGCGTAATTTCCTTTGTAACCATACTTGTGGCCATTGATCATTTTACCCGCTTTCTCGTTAGTTTTATCTTTTTTAGTTATTAAAACAAAATTAAATATTGAAAAAGTGTTTGGCTTAGCATAGTTGGTGATAATTCTTTACTCGTTTAAATCGCCTAGTATATTAATCCCTGTGGGATCAACCCCGACTCATAGTTGGGTAAATTATATTGCATACGACCATGTACACTTTCTCTTTGAGGAGTGGATTTGGACGTTATCAATTTTGAACTCTCTCTCGCCAAAATTGATAACGTCCAAACCCACTCCTCAAAGAGAAAGTGTACACGGTCGTATGCAATATAATTTACCCAACGTACACGGTCGTATGCAATATAATTTACCCAACTCTGAGTCGGGGTCGATTCCACAGGGAACAATCTACTAGGCGATTTAAACAAGTAAGGAATTATCACCAACTACGCTAAGCCAAACACTTTTTCAATGTTTGATTTTTTTTTTTTAATAACTAACAAAGATAAAACTAACTAGAAAGGGGGTAAAATGATCAATGGCCACAGTATGGATAAAAAGGAAATTACGCTCAAGTAAGGATCCAAAGTATTTCATGATTTTACAACTATGAGTGAGTTTATGCTATTTAGATAATGATTTCTAAAATCTCATCAAAAGTCTCTCGACCAAATTGATGAATCTCATTACTAAGCTTTCTTAAGCCTTAGAATGTGGAAAATATGAAAATCAATATAATCTCAAATAACTTTCGTATCTCTAGCTTAAGTTATTAGATGGGTTTTAAAGGCCCAAATTCTTATCAATTAATCTTTCGCAACCTCAATCTTCCTCTCTCGAGCTCAAATCGAAGTAAATGGGCGGGTCTTAGGGTTAGCTAATCCCTTAAGAAACATTAAAGAACAAGATTAATTAAAATCACATTAACTCACTTCATTAACAATAAAAATCATTCAATACATAAGCAAAACAAGAGTTTCATCCAACACTTTAATCATAGAATATTCCATAAACAATATTCAAGTGAAGAAAATAACTCCTATACATTTATATATTCATTACAAGGCAAGGAATCAAAGAAATGGAGAAAAGTTTAAGAAAGTTCTCAACCCAATTCTTCAAATCTTCAACCCCAAAGCGTGGAGCAAAACCCTAGCTTCCAAACTCGTGTAAAAATGGATAAAGATGAAAAATAATGCCTTCAAGTCTTGATTTTGTAGTCCCAAAATTTTCCCACTCAAAATTAGACCAAAACAGCCCCTGATTTTCATTTTTTGCAAATCTGTCCCATTTTTGCAAAACTGTCCAGTTTTGGTCATTTCTTCAATTTGGCCTCTTTTTGACTTTATTTTTCACTTGGTTTCTTTCAAACGTCTTCTCAATCATATGAACCTATAAAATGGAAGTAAACGACATTAAATGCACTATTTTCTCAATTAAAACATAACAATAATCTAAGATTAAAGAAGAAATAAGTTGGTATTGGTAAAATACCAACCTATCACCGTGACGTACGACAACCATCCTTTTCTCATCAATTAAAACCAATTGCTCATATCGAGCTCGGACCCATTCAACATTGTCCAATTCTTCTTCTTGGATGATCCTTAAGGAAGGTATCTCGACCTCGGCGGGTTTAACCCCTTCAGTACCATAGACCAGCAGGTATGGAGTTGCTCCTATTGAAGTTCTGTCCTTAGTACGGTATCCCAGTAATGTATAAGGCAATTTCTAGTGCCAACCTTTGTAATTGTCTGCATTTTCTCAATATCCTCTTGATATTCTTGTTGGCTGCTTCTACAGCTCCGTTCATTTGTGGCCGACAGGCTGTCGAATTTCGGTGAGTGATCTTGAATTGCTCACAAATATCCTTCATCAGATGGCTATTCAGATTGGCCCCATTATCAGTTACGATGAACTCGGGTACGCCGAATCGGCATATGATATTGCTTCGCACGAAATCGGCTACCACTTTCTTTGTTACTGACTTGTGTGATGTTGCTTCCACCCATTTGGTGAAGTAGTCAATGACGACTAAAATGAATCGATGCCCGTTTGAGGCTGCGGGTTCGATGGGTCCAATGAGGTCCATGCCCCAGGCAACGGAAGGCCATGGTGAGCTCATAGCATTAAGCTCACTCAGAGGAACCTTGATTAGATCACCGTGGATTTGGCATTGATTGCATCTTTGCACATATTTGCAGCGATCACTTTCCATGGTCATCCAATAATATCCAGTTCGTAGAATCTTCTTTGCTAGTACAAATCCATTTATATGGGGTCCACACGTCCCAGTATGTACTTCCTCTAGAAGTTTGATGGCTTCGCTGGCATCTACGCATCGAAGCAGACCCAAATTCGATTTCCGTGTGTACAACACTTCTTTGTTTTGGAAGAAACTATTTTCCATTCTTCTGATAGTTTTCTTTTGTCCGCTCGTGACTCCCTCGGGGTATTCCCATTTCTCCAGGTATATTTTGATGTTATTGTACCATGGCTTGCCATCCGGCTTTGCTTCTACATGGCAACAATAAGCATGCTCTTCTTTTAAGCTTATCCTCAGCGGGTTAATGTGACTGCTTTCGGGATGTTGGATCATTGACGCTATTGTGGCCAACGTATCAGCAAACTCATTCTGAGCTCTTGGAGTATGTCGGAACTCAATCTTTTCGAATTTCTTGCATAGTCTTTGTGCCAAGTTTACATATGGCAAGATCTTTTCATTTTTGGTGGCCTATTCGCTTGTACTTGATGAATTAGTAGGCCGGAATCTCCAATGACCAGCAATTCGTCGATGTCCATAACCAGTGCCATTTTGAGACCTAGAATGTAGGCCTTGTATTCAGCCATGTTGTTGGTACAACGGACCTTGAGCTTCGTGGCCATTGGGTAATGTTGCCCATTTTCTGATATTAAAACTGCTCCTATCCCGGAACCTTTGTAGTTGACTGCTCCATCGAAGAACAATTTCCTTCCTGTGTATAGTTCCGTTTCTTCCTCTTCTATGGCCAATATTTCTTCGTATGGGAAATAAATGCGGAGGGTTTCAAGCTCTTCATCCACAGGACTTTCAGCTAACAGGTCGGCCAAGGCTTGTCCTTTAACGAACTTTTGTGCTATGTATACAATGTCTAATTTGCTCTACAGCATTTGCCATTTGGCCAACTTCCCGATAGGCATGGGCTGACGGAAGATATACCTTAATGGATCCATCTTGGATATGAGGTGGGTGGTGTAAGAAGACAAATAGTGTCTCAATTTATGGGCCACCCAAGTTAAAGCACAACTGGTTTTCTCTACTAGCTTATATCTTATCTCATAGGCAGTGAACTTTTTGCTCAAGTAGTAGATGGCACGTTCCCTTTTCCCTTCTTCATCGTGTTGTACTAACACGCAACCGAAAGCATTTTCAGTAACTGATAAGTAAGCAACAGTGGACTCCCGGGCCTTGGTGGTACCAAGACCAGTGGATTGGACAGGTATCTCTTGATAGTATCAAATGCCTTTTGGCACTTTTCTGTCCATTTTGAGGGAACGCCTTTCTTTAAAAGCTTGAGGATGGGCTCCACAATGATGGTGGATTGAGCTATGAATTGATCAATGTAATTTAACCTTCCGAGGAAGCTTATGACTTCCTTCTTGGTTTTGAGAGAAGGTAATTCTTGGATTGCTTTGATCTTTGTCGGGTCTAGCTCTATGCCCCTTCAGCTGACTATGAACCCCAGTAATTTTTCGGCCGGTACTCCGAATGCACATTTAGCCAGGTCAATTTTAAGTTGAACTTTCGAAGCCTATCGAAGAATTTCCTCAAATGAGTAGTATGCTTCGAATTTTCCTGTGACTTGATAATGACATCGTCCACGTATACTTCAATTTCTCTATGAATCATTTCATGGAAAATGGTGGTCATGGCTCTCATGGTACACTTCAGAGGTTAGGCCTAAGGCCCAAAAATTAACCTAGAAATTCATTTGTTTATCTTGGTCAGAATTTTTTTTTAAAAAAGGCGAGCTGAATGCCAAAATTCTTATCGTTTTAACCATTTCGAAATCCACTTATGTTGAGCTAGTTTTACAGTGAAAAATAGTACCAGTTTCATGCATGGATATAGAATTACGCGAGTTTGAAATTCGATTTAGGCGACTTCCTAAAACACTAAGTTTGATTTTCCTAGGTTCTACACATGCATAGGGGTTTCACTGTTTACACTGTTGGTTTACATATACAATATATATATCTAACAATATATAAAACGTAAATGAAAGAAGAAGATTTTACTGGTGGGCCTACCAAGCCCACCAACCTTCATTTTCACCCATGGATAGGCCTTCATAAATATTAGCTTCCTTTTTAGTTCTCCTCCGGACTCGATCAAGAATGGGGTGGGGCTTATTAGCCCAACAGGTTTTAATGCAACGAGACCACCTAAGTGGCCCACGTTGAATCACATAGAACACAAAGAGGATAAAGATTAGTGGATTTCTAAATTCATTAAGAATGTTTAAGCAAACCTAAATAAACATCAAACATAGAGAAACATATATTTTTTCACATAACAGATGTCACAAGTTTCCAAACGAAAATCAATATGATTCAAAGACTGGAAACAGCAAAAGCAAAGCCCATATAAATCCAATTTCCACTTAAACCACATTCAAACACTGGCCCGTATGATAACATGTCTGAACGAGAAAGAAAAGAAGATAGGCCCAACACATTGGCTTTCCTAGCAAGTGCCAGGACCCAACCCAAAAAAATATATGAGGTATACTTCTTGTATACACCAAAGTGTATACAAGACAAGTATATTCCATATACTCCCCATATAACAACAACTATTTGCAACACATAGCAGCAGGAAAATACAAAGTTTCAGGAAAAAGAGTCTCCAACTCAAATAGGATATGCCACTCATAGTTAAAATGCTACAATCCAGACCCTAAAGCACAACAGTTTTAAAATCATTTGAAGAAGACAGTCTTATATCCTAAGAATGGTTTGAGAACCTAAATTATTTTTTACTAAATTTCTTAACTCTAAGTGTGATAAAACAGTCATAAACCAGTTGATATGCTAAACCAAACTCCTATGTGATAATATGATTAAGCCAAACAGATTCTTCAAGCATACAGAACACCATTTTTAAGGCAGTATCTCTAAGCCATTTTTACCAATTAGCAGACAGTTGTATCATGAATTTTACACATACTTCTACTCATTTTAGTCTCTAAGGGTCCCATGAGGTGTGTTCTTACACAGGGGAACCCCAACAACTTGAAAGGAGGATGACTAGGCTGAGTTTATCTAGAAACTCCAAGCTTTGTCCACTCTCTTTCTAGTCCTAGGTAAGTCACACCCATGATCCAAACAAACCTCAAGTGACAACCTTTAATAAGAGCTTAGGACTATAACCAGTTCTCTACACATGACAGAATCTTAATCACTTATTTAAGTATCCTAAACTTACAGTGTTTCAAAGTTCTAAGTGGATGAGGATACATCCTTTTCAACAAGTTAACACTTTAACATAATACTAATCCAGGTTTGAAACAAGTAAACTCCAAAGTTAATATACTGAGGTTAACTAGAGCAAGCTAGGAATTGCTGGTCCTAACAACAAACGGTAAAAGGTTGAAGACACACTGAAACATTTTTTAGTTTTTAGAGGCAGTACTTAGTCTCAAAATAGGGGAAACATGTTGGCAGAGAATCTAGGTATCCATATTATGTTTCAATATACCAAACAGTACCAAACAGGAATAAAGAAACCTGATTTTCCATATTTTAAATTAAGTAGAGCAAGTATCACTTTTAAAAGTATCTAGGGACAAAATTATACAGATTCAGCCATAGGTATCACTCTAGTTTTACAATGATGTATTATATTAAGGGGGTGATGAACAACAAGGTCAATGACTCATTAAGGAAAATAGGAGCAAGATTAATCAATCAAGTACCAACAAGTTCCAATGCATAACTGAGTGTCCCAACAATTATCAAACTCATAACTTCTCAGATAAATAAGTAAGGAAAGATGAAATGATACTACACTGCTTGACAAAGAATCAATACATTTTAAAACAAGACTAATGTCTGTGGCATATTTAAGCTAAAGAATCCCCTAAACAAGATTTAACAAAGCTATGAATATTTAACCTTAATAAATCATACAAAAAATAATTAATTACTAATCTAAACCAGAACCAAAACTAAACAAAGGGATAAACATTAAGCAAAACACAGATTATTTAAAAAAAAATGCAAATTTGAATTTACTGAAATTCACATAAAAGTCTTGAATAAATCACACATAACAAAAAATGCATAAAATAACAACAATAAATCACATGTAACAAAAATGCAGAAAATAAAAAAATAAACTAAAAGGGACTAAGCATACCTTTTTGATGTGCAGCCTATCGTGGAGAATGGACTTTGGAAGATGCCCCTTGCTCCTGAAACTCCAAATTTCTCATAGCCACACATACAAAGAACAGAATAAATATTTAAAATTTAACTTAACTCAAGAAAAGTTAAGGTTTTTTGAAAGTAAAATATGCCCAAAAACTTAAGTGTTCCGAGTTTCTTTCGCGAATATTGTGATATTCGATGTTGCGAACTTGTCAATAATGTGATTTGGCCAAATCTCAAAACCCTAGCTTTTTCAATTGATGTGGGACAAATAGCAATTTTTTTCTCACACCGTTTCAAGGGTCATAATTTCAACATTCAAAAGTATCCACGACCAGAAATCAATCCAACAAACATATAGAGCCAACAAACATATAGAGGACCAGGTTTGACCCCAAACTTGGTCGATCTAAGAGGTTCTTCTTGAACCAATGAAAACAGAGCATTTTAAACATATGCAAACAAAACCCTTTAAGATATGCTGAATTTTAGAGACATTGAAGTGAAAAAAGTAAGAGAGAAGGAAGAATAGCACCTTGTTTGGGTGCTGTTTGGTGAGAAACGAGTAAAGCATTAAATGTTCTACTCGATCTGGTCGCACCAGGCCTGGAGAAGGGTTGGTCCACCTGCAAACTTGCCAGAAATGGAAATATGACGAGGAGAGAGAGAGAGGTCAAGCGGCACAAGGTTTCAACAGAAACCCTAGCAAACGAAGTGCAAATGACCCTATAGGGTCTTTTTAGCTTCGTTGAAAGGGTTTTTATATTTAGGGGTTTTTGGGCCTGGTCGGTCCTAAGTGGACTGGGCCTGGTGCGAAAAAAAGGAAGAGAAAGAAAAGGCGGGCCTAATATACATGTATACACATGTATATATATACACGAGTGTATGTCCGTGTATATATGTATATGGGAAGGATATTGGGCACATTAAACATATAGCCAAAATGTCTATTTACTGGACACTTCAATTATAGCCATATTGACCCAATTAAAAACTAAATTGGAAAATATAGTTCTTAATTAAATTTAAACCATAA
Source organism: Lycium barbarum (assembly GCF_019175385.1). Taxonomy (NCBI): domain Eukaryota; kingdom Viridiplantae; phylum Streptophyta; class Magnoliopsida; order Solanales; family Solanaceae; genus Lycium; species Lycium barbarum. The sequence continues at coordinate 27,530,963 of NC_083346.1, read as the reverse complement.
GTTTGATTAATCACAATTAAAAAAAAAACAAATGACTCAAGTTAACTAAATAATGAATTTTAACTATATTAATTATGGTCCTAATTGGCTAATTAATTGATTATTTCAAATATAGCCGTAAATAGACACCAATAGGCAAAATTTGCAAATATGATCATAATTAATTTACTTTAAATTAATTATGATTAATTTGAAACTTATACAAACAACTTGGTTATGCAGAAAATCCAAGTTTAAGGGGTAAAATGGTTATTTATTTTAATTAGCCAATTTCCTTGAAATAAGCGGAGTAAAACAAATACTTGCAAATTTAGGAAATAAGATAAGTGTTATAATTTGCGGTTAATATTTGTAATAATATGTAAATCATTTCCCAAATGATCTATAATATTTAGAAATTATTTTACCAAATGATAATGGTGAAATATTATCTGAATATTTTTATAAAAATCATTTTGGCTTCAACAAATATGTATTTCAACTCCATTTGATATTCAAGGATTATGGGTGATTAAAATAAATTATGGGAGGTCAAAAATTAGGTGTCAACAGCGATCGCGAAGGCCTCACTGTAGCAACAATGGATTTAATCCCTAGAATCCGAGAGTTCATTTCCATTTCCAATTTCTATGTTCTTGAGTTTGTTTTCAAGAATTTTCAAGAGGCTTCTACTAATCTAGGCTTTGGGGTAAGTTCCTACTCCTAATTTCATGATTTTTCCTTAATTCCTATCATCATTAATGTTTGTAATCGTGTTTGGTTGGGGATTAGAGAGTTAAAAACCCTAAGTTAAAATTGGGGATTTTGGGATATTAATGAAATTGAAGGCTTTATTGTAATTAGAATTTCATGAAATTAAGGATGGTGATTATCTAGACTTCGGGTAGTGTATGTTTACCTTTAATTTTCCATTTTACCCTTGTGGGCCCGGGGTCACTTTTTTATGGTTTGTTTTGGGATTTTTTTCGATAGCATAGCAATATCAATATCGTTAGATTCGTAGTCTAATATAGATCATTTGAATCGATAGACTTTGAGCGTTAGGAGGTAATCTGAAAAGGGAAAGCCCAGGTCTGACCATTCGAGGCTCGTATTCGGCAATCGAGGTAGGTTATGGCTTACCTTTGTTAGACTTTGATTAGTGAATCGCATGTGTTATGTAGTTTTTGATGGGGAAATCATGATAGGCCTTCAGGCATGGTTGTGGTGTTAAATCCACTAGGTTGGTATGATTTCTGATTATGTGGGCTTGTCTCCATTGTTTATGCAATTATTGGCATGTGGTGTACTTGACTATGTGGTTGTGGTGATACGGGATGTGTTGGTTTTACTTGTTGTAATTGGGATTGATTTTATGATACGTTTCCATGGTAGTCTTGTTTATTCGTGCAAGGATTGAATTGGTTGTTGTGCTGTGTTGTGAATATCGTCTCATACTTATTGGAATTATTACATGTGATACTTCATTCTTGCACTGATACATGCATAATGATGAAAGAGTTATGAAAATGGTTTCGAAATTAAAAGAGTTATGGAAACGGTATCGAAATGGAAAGAAAGGGAAAGATGAAAGTAATATGTGATTATTACTATGATCCGAGGTTTATACCGGATATGTTGATAAAGCTACAGCTTGTAGTCCATCCGGGGTGGCTACTACATGGACTCCGTGGGTCCCCATGGGTCATGACTGTTGAAGCGACAAATGCTTACAACATGTGTGTACAGGTTTGAGTATTGGCCATTGCATTGCACGACATCCCACGTCATTGCATTGCACTTCTTATTATCATATCATACATTGATTCATTCAATTCGTTGATATGTGCTTATGTTGTAGCCTACTTTGAGGAATTTCTGACAACTTGGCAGACTTATGGATTTGAAGCTCAACCTTAGGCTGAGACTTGGCTATTTGTGATATTTTGTGTCTGTTAATGATTGTTGATTGTCCTATCTGTTGACTTGTTGATTTTTATATTTCATATGCGTGAACTAATCTTAGTCATATGCGTGAACTAATCTTAGTCAGCCTATGATGCTTACGGGTACGTGTGTGTACTGATACTACTCTTGTTGCACTCTTTCTGAGTGCAGAGTTTGAGGCAGGACCTTCGTCGAGACCCCGATTCTAGCCCTGAGGCTATCTTGCTTGAGATTTCAAGGGCGAACCACCTGCTAGCCTGCAACCCTGGATTCCAATCTATTATTGTCTACTATTCTATTCACTAGACAATATTTCTTTATGTCCAAACTGATGTATTATTCCTAGACTTGTATTGGATTAGTTGTTCTTGTACTGGTGACTTCACATCCTTGGGGAGATTTATTTGACTTACTATTCCACACATTGAGTATTTATGATATGATTTAGACTTATTAATGTTTGCTCGTTTTATTTCTATTTGATTCTTAAATTGATTAAGTATTGATTAAGGGGATGGTTCGCCCACGAGGGAGGTTAGTGTGGTGTAACACTCCGTAAATCTGGGTTAGGTGTGAATGTGTAAAATTGGTATTAAGGTGAATTTTTAGCTATATAAATTCTTTCAGGATTAATTTGGGTGAAAGATAGTCGTTTTGAAGTAAAACCAAATGGTGAAGCTCGTAAGAGTTCTTAAATTCGTCTAAATCTGAGGTAGTCCTCACTTATGCCCAGTGTTCGGGTAGTTACATTAGAAATATGAGAAAACTCAAAGCATAAAAGTTGTATATCTTTGAAATACCTTTCCAGTGATGTATGGTGGAGCTCAAGAAGAGCTATGTGCTAGGAGTTATGCCCATTTTACTGAACGTCATCAGTGTAGTGGAAAATTTAGGTGTGCGCGTTGCCAAATTTTCAGAAAACTCAAAATTGTTACACCGCCGAAAAATATGCCATGCACGGCACGGGCCGTGACGCTCCACGCACCGCTCCAGGCCATTTTATGCCTGAAGCGATTTTTCTCGAATTTTATAAAAGCCTAACTTCTTAAAACCTTTCCCCACTTTGTTTTGGTCGACTTTTTGAGAGAAAAAAACCCTAAGGCTTCGCTAAAACATATAAGCTAGGTTCTTGATCGATTTCCATCATTGCAACATTAATCTAACATCAAATTAACCTAGTTCGATCACAACCATGGATTCTTGAAAATCGAAGAAAGAGAAGTTGAAGGAAACTTTGGAAAATTTCTTAAAGTTATGTTCTTTGATCCTGACTGAGATTATTTAGAGAATTTGGATTAGTTTAGGGTATTATAAACAATAATAATCCATGGGTGATTCATGGGGGATTCAAGAACACGTTTTGGGGCACGAAAAAAACCCTAATTTTTTTGATAAGGGTAGGAACTCCAGGAATTTGGTTAAAGTTCTAAACTTTATCATTAATAATCATTGTAGAACGAATTGTTGAACTTGAACGAATACGTTGAGCGGGAATTGAGGTATTTCTACTTTTGGAAACCATCTTTTGATGTATGTCTACTTTTGAAAACCTACTTTTAATGTATGTCTACTTTTGAAAACCTTCTTTTTGATGTATGTCTACTTTTGAGAACCTTCTTTTGATGTATGTCTACTTTTTGATGTATGTATGAATAGACTTTAGAAATCTTCCTTGAAGTATGTATATTTTCAAATCTTCTTTTGAAGTATGTCTACTTTCTTTTGAAAACGAATTTGGATGTATGACCATTTTCGAAATCTTTGAGAATCCTACTTGATTGTTTGTATAAGTTGAACCCTAGTTTAGTGGTAGATCTTTTTTGAACTTATTTTTGAATTAAAGGTGATATTTAAACAAGGTCATGCGTGTGTAGGATCAAGTCTGCATCGAACCTTATACGAATTATAATATTGTGATAAATGTGTTTTGCCTTTGAATGGGTTTTCTTGAACTTGAAATTGAATAAGTGATTTGAATAAGCTTTCTAAATTAGTACAAACTTGAAATACCTCTATTGTGAGAAAATGACTTGATAAGTGAATTCGGCTATAAGCCATGATTGATTATCTGGCCGATATGTCATGACTTGTATTTGTTTATGTTTGGGCCTGTATGGGCAAGCTGTTCTAGTCTAGAGGACGATTAGTCGTTATCGATCCTAACGTATCGCTTTTGAGTATTGTTGTGCTAGTGCGGAGGACGATTAGCCTCTGTGGGAACATTGCCCCGGTGTATCTATTGCTGTGCTAGTCCAGAGGACGATTAGCCTCTGTGGTATCGTAACCCCGGTGCATCGAATGGTTGTTCTCCTGTGAGTTGGCATGTGATATTCTTCAGTTGCCCGTGAGGTGGCATGTGATATTTCTTTGGCTGCCCATGAGTTGGCATGTGTTGATATTTTGGTTGCCTATGAGTGGCTTGTGATGATCTTGAATTTGTAAGTGAAAGCCTTGATGTGGCAAACGGTAAATGAGTTAAACTGAAGTTATTCTTTGTTATTAGTTTCTCTCTGATAATTTTGGTTAAGTTTGATGTTTTACTCTGCTTCTGGATTTTTAACTGTTACACAAGTACTGCTTTACTGAGTTTTACTATCTTATTTTGTTTATTAACTATTGCTCCTTAGACACTCACTAAGTACCCCAAACTCAAGCATACCATTGTTGTTTTGGATAGTATGTTAGCTAACGAAGAAGAGCAGGTTCGTGATATGCGTACGGAGTAGGAGAACTTGCTGCTTTTCGGACTTATTGGTGAGCCCACATACTTGTTCGTGGGACACCTTTCTACTTTAGTTCTTGTTTTGAGTTTTCGGGCTACGTCCCGAAGTTAGATTATTCATTTATTTATCCTAGAAGCTCCATAGATAGTTGTCAGAATTGTGGGTAGATTGTTGAAGTCTCGTATGACTTGTTGGGGTGTTTGCCATGTTTTATGACATCTTACTCTATTAAAATTTCGCTAATTTTAATAAGTATGAGTATGCTTTCGGTTAGCCATAAATGACTGTTTTAAAAAAAATGTCGAAGGATTATAAAAAGAGATTAGACATTTATCGATTTTATAAGGTGCTTCCGGTGTTGTCATAGCATCGAATGCCGTTGCGCCCAGGGTGGATTTTGGTCCATGACATGTGGGTGCCATCACGACTGTGATTTGGGTCGTGACACAAATAGACCACTCCCGTTGTTGTAGATATTGAGAATACCATACAAGACAATTTGGAAAGTATCTTTCCCCATTGTGCTTCTTCTATAGACGTGCTTAGATCATCCACTTATTATAAATCAGAGAGTTGCTCTTTGTATATTACGGAGCTGTTGCAATAGCGTCTGAAGCTATTCCATGAACTTTAGCCAAGGACAGTGGTGTGACTGATCCTTACAATGACTATGTTGCACTGGAAAAAAATGCATTTTGTGCAATTGCATTACCATTATGAGTAGGATTTGAATTTGTCTTGAACATAAATGGAACTAATGTAGCTAAGCACTATGTTCTGAGAATGCTCATTGGAGTTCATATTTTGCTTGGTTTACTTGTTGCATCATTGAAACAATTTATTGCAACTGGCTAAAGGTTGAATTGGAGAATGCAAAAATTTCAGCAGTTCAACTCTTTTCATTGCAGAACATTGAACTGTAAGTGATGTTGCACTTGTGCATCATGAAGCTGTTTGAAATTTTCCTAGCTATAATCACTATAGTTTCATTTCTGAAAACTTGTTTGACTGGATAGTAGATCAAGTGAACAGAGAATTTGCTTTGTGAATTGAAGCTTCTGGCCAAGAATTCATTTTGATTGATAACGCAGGCATAAAAGAACATGACAACTTTAAGATCTTAGTCCTTTCCTGCATTTGTAAAATTTTACTAGTTTAACAGATAACTCTGTCATGTTAATGGATGGAAGAGATGAAAACATAGTGGAGAAGCTCTAGCCAATCTGCCATAAGTAAACTACTTTGGAATATTTGCACCAAAAAAGACAAATTATGGGTGAAGTGGATCCACTGCTATTATGGGAGGAATAGAAGCTTGCTTCAGGATGTACCAAAGCAAGCTTCATGGATAGTGCAGAAAATCCTACAATCTACTAATTATTTCTCTTAGGCAGGGTATGATCTTGATGATATATTGCATATAGACCAGTTTTCAACAAAGACATTCTATCTTAAGCTAAGGGGCTAGTTTCAAAAAGTGCATTGGAGGAGACTGATTTGCAACAATTATGGCTTACCAAGATGGGTGTTCACACTTCAACTGGCTGTGCAAAATAGATTATCAACCAAGGACATATTGTTCAAGTGGGGGATTATTACTGATAAGACCTATTCTCTATGTGAACTGCATGATGAGAATATATCTCATCTATTTTTCTCTTGTGATTTATCTGGCCAGGTGTGGAGGAAGCTGTCATCATGGGTGGATTTGAATAGGGGGTTGTTGACTTGGGAGGAGGACCTGAAGTTGGCAACACAAAATGCAAATGGAAGGCCTGCACAAGCTGAGATTTTTCGAATGTTGTTAGTTGTAGTTGTATATCATGTGTGGACTGAAAGGAATAGCAAGATCCTTAAAAACCAGAGGCAATCACCTGCTGGTATACTTAAGAAGATTATTTAGGATGTGCCCAGTAAAGGAAGCAAGTGGAGAAAAATTGCCAAGTGGCTAGATGATCACAATTTTTATGCTTAGCTAGGTTGCTATTGTAGTTGGTGGTGTGCTTTTGTTTTGAATGAAAATTAGCAGGCCTGGAAGACTGGGACTTTTTCCAGTAGCTAGGCCATACTCTGTACTCACAATGTTTTCACTTTGTAATACAATGACTTTATTTACCAAAAAAAAAAAAAAATGCTCATGGTTTTGGAGAAAAACTAAAATAAGTCCATAGAAACGTTGTTATCCACAGACTCCTATGTATATAGTTACATCTGAACAATACTATTTACCACTGCTAAAGAATAAATTTATTTAATACAACTACATATATATATATATATATATATATATATATATATATATACACATCATGAATTTGATTTACAACTCAAAGATAATACAAATGAACAAATAACTCTAATTCAAACATTGAACTAAAATAACAAATGGTCAGCTACTATAATCTTTTGTTTGTTAAAGTTGCATTGGATTTCCTAAGTCTTCTTTCTTCTAAAAGCAACTTGACGAACCTTTTCAAAGCTTCTTCAGTCTAGCCACAATGTTCACATGGTTCAAGTAGATCTGTATGCAAATCAATTCTTGAAACTGTTTTTCTCAGCAGATTCATCTAATTTCAACTAATTTCTTCATGCAAACCTCTGTTAATATGTCAACGGAGAAATCTGTCCACCCTGTGTGTCATCCTGAATGTGAAGGTAATAATTTTCGGAATGAAATGCTTGGAGGGGGGCACATTATGAAAATTAACCATACCATCAATAACGTGAGTAAGAAGGTCTAAGATTGGAGGTGAACCACCATAGATGAACCATTTGCGAAGACCCCATTTGGTTGTTGTTTTAGCATTGTACTTCGATTTCATCTTTGCTGATAATCCTGTACCTAATGAGATCACTAAAAATCGACCATAATCCTCCGGCTTTGCTGGAAAGAAATTTGAGTTCCCATGGATAATTTGCTTGGTTACTTCGGTTGTTGTTATAAGGGCCTACATATATACATAACAAATGTGATCAATAGTTAGTCCTAATTACATGAATTAATCATGAGATCGAATTAAGAAGATCAGAAAAGATAATTAGATTTTTACCGAATTTTGTCTTGCAACTTCACCATCTACAAGAATTCTTGAAAGTTTCCATCTTTGTTTTGGTTCTTGAAAAATGAGCTGGAAGATACGTTGGCGTTACGGATGTGCTGATGCGTATATCTGATAGTTAGACATCCATTAATGAAATTTCTTTGGACTGCACGAAACGTACATATTAATGTATAAAAATTACATAGACTTGAAGTCAAGGATGAACTAGCTAAAAGTAAGAATGTTGTTTCTTTTCAAGAATCACATCAATTATTAACATAAATGAGAGAATACTTATATAGCTAGGAACCATTCTCAATAGTAGAGAAGACTGTTGACTGCAAATTCTTGATATCAAAAGTTGGAATAACAATGTTGGTTAAGGTTTCAGGTAGTCGAGTCTCACCTAGTTTCTCCTTTATAACTTTGTGAAAGTATATTTTTCATACTTTGGTCTGAGTAAAATTAGTGGTCAAAAGCCAAATTTTAGTAAGAGGCCTTAAGTAACATACACAAAAATGATAATTACTGTCAGTTCTTTTTTGCATAGTTGTTCTTAGTGTAGTATTCTTAAAAGACATTAAAGCATTTAACTTTACATAGTAATATTATTATTTATAATAGTAAGGACTAATTCAAGTTGGTAAGATGTTAGCCATGTGCTTGCAATATATTACCTTAGATGTTGTTTTGTTTTATTTTTTAATTAAAATGAAAATTTGGGTAGTTTAATTTAAAGTTCTAAAATTTTTTTGTTAAAAAATAGATAAACTTTTTCCTTTTTCATTTAAATTTTGTACTTTTTTCTTTTACAATCTTCAATATTGTCTAAGTGAAAATAAAATCATAAACTTTACTATTCAAAATTTTTGGAGACTCAAAATTTAGGGAGCCTAAAGCAAAGGCTTTACTAGCCTCACACTTGAGCAGCCCCTAATAATTTTTTCAAAGCTACAAAAGTTATATTACAAATATCACTTGTCTTAATTTACTAGCCTCACCCTTAACGCGCCCCTTATATTTTTAAAAGTATAACAGTTATATTACAAATATCACTCGTCTTAATTACTCAATTTAGAAACTAAAGAAAAGAATAATAATGATATAACTAAACAATAGGCAAGCATTAGACTTTTAAGACCCATTAAATTCATATCACAGTCAGTCGTACTCCGTCCGTTCATTTTTAATTGTTTAGATTTGGTACACCTCTTAAGAAGCAATAAATAAAGTGACAATTTTACTATATCACCCTAATTATTATAAATAAATTAAATAATTAAAATCAATCAAACATACTTTAAAATTTGTGCAGCTACTAACAGTTCCTTGAAGTTTTCAACCCAATAATTAATCTAAAAGTAAAATAGGTATAAAATAATAATTATCTCTTAATTTTTCAAACTGAACAGTAAAAAATGAACATCTATTTTAAGTATACTGGACAAGTAAAAATGGATGGAGGGAGTAATAAATAGGGGTTTAACCAAAAAAAGCATTGTACTCCATCCATTCACTTTTACTTGTCTACTTAGGACTTTTCACGCTATTTAAGAAATAATAAATGAAGTGCATAATTTACCAATGTGCCCATATTAATTAGTGCATATTTTTATTGGATTTGAAAAATGATTTGAAGTGAATAATTAATACTATGGGTAAAACAGGAAAAATAAAATTATCTTCTCTTGATATGCTAAAAGTGACAAGTAAAAGTGAAAATCTATTTTTGGAATAGTGGACAAGTAAAAGTGAACAGAGGGAGTAATAAATAAGGGTGATATCTGTTGAATGAAGTGTTCCTTCTTGACTCGTACAATAATCATCTCTCTTTTTTTTTTTTTTTTTCCATCAGGTATCTGGTATCCGTATTGGGCCCGACTAAATTTGGATTCGCGCCGGAAAGTCTCAAATTGGGGGTAAAGCACTCCCTAACAAAGGAGACTCCTTATCCACAGAATCTCAAACCCAAGACTATGGTTAAAGATGAAAGAGTACTTCCACTCCACCACAACCCTTGTTGGTAATCATCTCTATTTCCGAACACATAATGTTCAATTCCACTATATAATGCTTCTGTCATTCATTTCTTACTAAAAAGATTCTATTATAATACTTACAGCGTCTCGAAATATTTCTTACTTTTCTCTTTTGAAAAGCTAATTTGACTAATCTTCGAAGCTAAGTTGAATTTGATCAACTAGATATTTTGAAATCAAAATTTAGACATTCAAAAGGGTTAATTAATACATCGACAACCCCTTGAAGTTGTTGGTAAATTTCATTTAGACATTCGAATTACAACTTGTTCCAATGGGGCACCTGAACACATGATAAAGTGTACCTATTAGACACCTTCAGTTCAAATTTTGAAAAATAATTCTTATCGTGTTTTCCAGTGTCCATACATAGATAAGTTAATCACGCAAAATATGTCACATCCTTTAATTACATGTATTAACCTCATAAGGTTTTACGGCTTATTGAGGCCGTTGTGTATAATAAAAGGAGGTAGCACATTTTATGTAGTTAACTTAACTACCTAAAAGACCTTTTTTGTTTAATTTGAACCGAAAATGTTTAATATGAACACTTTATCATTTGTTCAGTTGCTCAATTGGAACAAATCGTATAGTTCGAGTGCCTAAAAGAAATTTATTGACAAATTTAAGGGATTGTGGAATTTAGCCCCTTAGATCGAAGGTGCTGTCGAATTTCCATATGATACTATAAATTGAATCTTTTCATGTCAACTTAATGAAAAAAATACACTTTACAATTAAATTGCATTCTCCAGTAAGCGGCAAAATCAGGCGGACAATTATTTCAGCATGAATATTTTTAATTTTCTTACTTGCAAGTTTCATGAAATAAGAAAAGATAACATGATTTTTTTCCGAATGGGGAAAATCTGTGAACGTAGGTTTGATCATTTTCCGCATGTCTGCCCCTCTCCAAGTATTTAGCTAAACAAAATAGATACAATTAATAATATTTTAACGGTTGGTTTTTGTGTCGCAACATAATATGGATATATTAAAAGTACATCAGATATGCTAAGAGGAAGAGCGTGTCATGGCTGAACTATCTTTGGTTGACCAATCACCTACATGAAATAGATTCTTCTTTAATTTTTATAATCATCATTTGAAACGGCAACAAACAATTAATCTAAGACATACAAATTACTCGTTATTTACCTTCTCCAAAAAAAAAAAAAAAAAAAAAACATTTTCTTTAAAACAAGAAATAAATGAGTGGGTGGAATGGAACTGCCGAATTTGTGCCTTACAATTCCAAAAATAGTGATTAAAAATTACTGCATCACGTTCCACATAACCACGTTACAAAAAATGCCATGCAAATGGACTTCTAGAAAAACGTACCGAACTTATTATATACGAAGTAATAAATCAAGAGAAAACCAACATATGAAAGAAGACGATAACTTCACGCCAAATTACCATTCAAGACCATCCAATAAAACCGCGTCTTAACAAGAAATCTTTTAATTTTATTAAGACATCACGTACATAGTTTATTCCACCTAATGCCATCAATAGGTCATAAAAATTGATCACGCTTATACATACACCCTCACTATATATATGTTTCAACTATTTCATTTTTTCCAAACATTCCTCACAAAATTTCACGACAATGGAGATTTTTTCCTTGAAGATGAACAATATTACTAAGGTGGAAAAAATATTTCCAATGTTCAATATTCCAAAAGCTGGAAAGAACAAATTGAGAATCACATCAAGTATTCAGGCTGGAAAATCCAATAATTTGTATGAAGTTCTCTCCCTATGCTCGGAAAATGATGTAGGAATTAATGATATAAAGAGAGCTTATAGATGCATGGCTCTTCAATATCATCCTGATTTTTGCCATGATCATTCAAACAAACAAGAGTCCACGAGACGATTTATTGAGTTGCAAAAGGCCTATGAGACTCTCTCCGATCCAATTTTACGTGAAAATTATGATTATCAACTAAGCTTGAGGGATTCTAAAGGAACAGGTGGGAGAAAGTCTACAGAAAATAGTAACATTGTTCATAAGGATGTGTGGGAAGGGCAACTCAATGGGTTGAGAAGAAGATCTTTGCATATGGTGGAGAAAAAGAGAAGCAGCTAATTGTTGAAAGAGGCCATCATATCTTGGACCGATCGATATCAATTACTCCTATATTTTTTTCTTTCAATTTTTGGTCTTTCTTTATTTGATTAATCAATTCTTTGATAATTTTCCGCCACTCTTATTCTTTTTTAACGAATAGGATTATCAGGAGCTCATTCTTTCTAGCATGTATTATTGTCATTTAAGAGTGGTTATTCTTGAAATTTATCTTTAAGTGAATCGTGTTCTTTCACTTCTTTTACTCCCTTTTGTTGTGAATATTACCAAATGTATTTTAGATCATAACTAAAAAAGAAAAGCTCTACTTGTAAAATGAAAATGCATCTAAAACTTGGAAAAGGAATTGTCTTTGGCTATTGTCTAGACTCCCAAGAAAATATAGCGGCATATATATATATATGTATATGTACACACACACACACACACACACACACATATATATATATATATATATATATATATATATATATATGTTACATGAACTCTAATAAAGATCTCTTTATTTTTTTGTGGTTAACTGTTGTAAACTTGTCAAGCCCCGAACCATGGCCTAGGCGAAACACAGCACGCGGTGCCTTACTGCGTGTGACCGAGCAAATCACATGGTTTGCTGAATCATCATGAGGCATACATGAGCGGAATATATCATGACACATGATGGGCTTTAAGAAAACACATGAATTTATAATAATTAATAAAATACTCGTTTAAAACATGAATGCGGAAATACTACGAATTAAGCCAAAGATGGCTAAACAACTCTGAATATCTGACATAACATAACTGATTAGTCTATGAAACCTCTATCATGAGTCTGGATCGTAAAACATACTTGCTGGGACAAGGCCGCCAACATACCTTTAATGCATAACTAAGTAGAAGATAAATGGCTGACTAAACCCCGAAGGAGATGGGCCTCACCAATAAGCAGATACGAGTGAATCCTACTAAGCAGATGCGTCGTCCTGTAAATCTGAACCTGCATCGTGAAATGCAGGCCCCCGGGCAATAAAAAGAGACGTCAGCACATTGAATGTACTGGTATGTAAGTCAACTGAATGAAATAACATGGGACATGGAAATAACATGATAAGAACTGAAGTTGAAACTGAAACATGATTATGGACGTGAATACATATATATATATAACATCAATAAAACATTATAAGTAGGGAGAGCAATAAATATAACCGATAACATGGTCTGGTACATGCATCCTACCAGCAGAACACTCACACCTTGTCAGGGAAATGAGATTTAATTATAACATGAAAGGATCCAATCATTATGAGAAATCGTCCTTAACATGGGCGGAGCGATCCTCATCCTACGGGGGCTAACGTAGTTTCAGGCTGCTTGAAGCCTTCTTGGTAATCTATGCAACTCCCAAAAACATGAACATGATATAGTTTGCTAAGAAGCCTATGGGTTTCATGAAAGCATGGATTGTATTTAACATGAATGTATCTTGTATCATGGCATGAAAATAATCATAATGTAATTCTATGAAAACTGGTAGACATGTAGGATATTCATGAAATAAGCATTATATTTAAAAACTTGCATGTAAGAACCCATGGATTGCAAAGTATGAGTTTTCATGGATTACGGACATATTCTCAATAATCGGAATGATGTATCAAGAACACAATAATGGATTAATAATAATAATTCAACACATAGTATAACATAGTACATGGACCTAGGGTTATCATGAGCATGGCTAAAACCTTAGTTTTTGGAGAACTTTCGTATAGTCATGGAAGAATGTGACGTGGGGAAGAACAAAGATGTTCCCACACACAGATAGTAACCCTACATACCTGGTACTGCTCCAAACTTGTATTAAAATCTAACTTTGAAGAAGAATTCCAAAGCTTTAGTTTTGAATTCCTTTGAATGGGTTTTCTTGAAAACCCTAGGTTAATAATGATGAATTCTTGCTTAATGATCATGAACGCATGTTGGAATTGACTTGGAATGCATGGAATAGGCTTACCTTAGAGTATCTTGAAGGTTGGGAGAGAAGAGCTTCGTCCTTAGGGCTTGAGAGACTTCTTTAAGGTTCTTTTCCTAAAAAAAAATTGGTTTAAAACGTAGTGGGAATGAATATAACGAAGTTAGGCTTTTAAGAAATCGTGTTTGGTGCACGACCGAGCAGCTGGAGGCCCACTTCGCGCAAGTGATCGCGCAGCTGAAGGGCACTTCGCGCAGACTGCGTAGTATCCAGTAAAATGGGCATAACTTCTAGCAGAGAGCTCCATTTGAACTTCATAATATATGGTTGGAAAGCTATTTCAAAGACCTACAACTTTTATTAAGGAACCTATTCCAAATTATCAACGAATCAAGGGGTTATGGGTACCCGAAGTAGGCTTGTCAACCACTTTCACAACACGCACAAACTTTCAAATTTTCCGCCAGAACTCTAACGATACAAGTCTAAACTTTGTTGTAAGATACGGGATGTTACAATATCTCCCCCTTGGGATCATTCGTCCTCGAATGATCCGTCTTGGTTAATAATGGGACTGGACATGGCTTTGAATACATGATCAAGAAGGAAACATGACATAAAACATAAGAGCTCGATATGATTATGTAACATCCCGTAAATCCGATTTAGGTGTGAATGTATGAAAACTAGTATTAAGTTGATATTTTAGCCATATGAATCCATTCGAGATGAATTCGGGTGATAAACAGTCGTTTTGAAGTCAAACCAAAAAGTGAAGTTCTTAAAGCCTTCTAAATTCGTCTATGTCTGAGACAATCTGTACTTATGGATAGTTTTTGGGTATTTGCGTTAGGAATTTTAGAAAACCCAAAACATGAAAGTTGTAGTTATTTGAAATACCTTTCCAACCATATATTATGGAGGTTAGAAAAAGGTCTGTACAAAAAGTTATGACCGATTTACTGAAGACATGCAAAATGAAAATCCCGATTCTTGTAGGATTAGGTTTTAAAGCCCAAGCCTTTATGATAACTTATAAATACAACCCAAAAACGTCTAAAGAGAGGGGTTTTCGACCAGAGGCTTCTACCAACCCCCTAAGGTGAGTTTTTACTCAAATCCCTAAGCCAATTACATTAACTTAACACTAGATTAACATCGAATCATTATATGAAATTGCTAGATTGTGGAAACTTCATTAAAGGTCAAATATGGGATGAAGCTTTGGGATTTCTTCAAAAAGGTAAACCCCTAACTTTGATGGATTATATGAAATTTTTATTATGTTTTAGACATTGAATGGTGAATATAATCATGAAATAGGATTGATTTAGATGCACTCTATTAAAGACAAAACCCTAGTATTTTTGTTGTAGAATTCCCTCTGACCAGTCAGCTTTAATTAGTGTTTCCTGCTTATTTAACCGTTGGATCGAGCCCAAATTTTAACTGAGTGGTTACCACATATAGGTCTTAAATTTGAACGGTGTCGATCGGATTTGGAGGTCCGTAGAAGTGCGTTTTGAGCTATGAACAGTAGCTACGAAATTGATAAAACCCTGTAAATCTTAGTTGCACAATCATCAAATTGGATGTAGAGTGACTCTTTGAAGTGCAGAGGTTAAGTTTGGAATATATGAACGGTATTTAAGGTATGTCTCTTTTTAAACATACTCTTTTGAACGGTTTTATGAACTCCTTGGTCGTGATTTGTGTGCGTGAGGGACAAGCCCACATTAAACCTTGGTTATACTATATTATATATACATATTCATGATTGTATTCCTCTCTAAAGGATGGTTGAAAAATTGAGATATAAAACTTGGTGTTTGAATTCGAATTACCCCATGAGGGATGTTTAAACTTGACAATTGGAAAGCTTGATTATCTCATGGGAATGCTCTATAATAGATTTTGTTGAACTTGAAACTTGGTTTAAAGAAATGAATTCGGTTTCTAAAAAATTGAATGACTTGATGTACCCCTATAATGGGATGATGAAAATGATCCTTAATGAATAATTTGACTATCATGATATGACTTGTGATTCGGCTTCCATGCCATGATTTGAGATTCAGCTTCTATGCTATGATTATGAATTTGCTGTTTTGCTATGATTCTCTGTTGTTTGTGTTTGGTCATCCCTTCGTTTCACTTGTTTGGGCCTGTATTGACATGTGTTATACTTTGATTAGCCTGTGAGTGGATTGTTTCGTATCTTGTTGCCTGTGAGTGGCTTATTGATAATAATGAACTTGTTCGCCTGTAAGTGGCTTATTGATAATAATGAACTTGTTTGCCTGTGAGTGGCTTATTGAAAACAATGAACTCGTTTGCCTGTGAGTGGCTTCTTGAAAATCTTGAACTCGAACTAGAAAGACTGGAATTGTACTTAATGACATAATGAGTTGGAACTGAATTGTATACCGATTTATGGTTTCTCTATTGATGGTTATGAAGTTGTTGGTTTATTCTTATCCCTGGATTTCCAACTGTTTTTTTTTTCTATTGAACTTGTATCACTGATCTTATAGAAATACATATTTTGTTATATTACTTATTGTCCTCGAGACACTCACTGAGTACCCAGTACTCAGGCATACCATTGTTGTTTTTGATGGTATGTTAAGTAATGAAGAAGGGCAGGTACAGACAGATCTCGCGGATTAGGAGTACTTGCTGCTTTCCAGATTATTGGTGATTCCACACACTTTAGTTTCAAGTTGTGTCCCGAGTTAGTTTAATGTTCATAGAAGCTTCATAGACAAGTGTCATAATGTGGGTAGTTGTGAAGTCATTGCCTGACTCATTGGGTGTTGCTACGTTTGATGATAACTTATTTATATTAGATTTCCGCTGATTTTATTTCATAATTATGATCACGATTTGTTTAGCTATTTATGACCTGTTCAATTAAATAATGAAAGATTATAGAAATGGACTTGATGGTTATTTATCTATAAGGTTCTTCCGATATTGTTCACGACGCCGGATGCCGGTCACGTCTAGGGTGGGTTTTGGGGTGTGACAGATTACGTGGGAACATGATCATGAATCATGAGTACTGAATACGTGATTACATAGAAACATACACATGGGAACATGAAATTGAGTAGTACCTACATGAATGAGAATCACGAAACATTTGTCCTCGATTTATGAATAGTGGTGAAGAATTACTACTAACTCTGAAATTTTCAAGAATTATGGCCGGACTTCCTTCGTAATTCAGACTTTCACAACATTTCTCAAACGCCTTCCAACTAACTAAAGTACCAACTTAAACCTCATAGGGTATCTTAATACGCATGACGTGATGTAACGTGATTACTGAATCTTGAATGTGGCTAACATGAATATTGAGCTGGCCTGAACACATGGATATTGGCTGAATGATTACATGATTACTATATATGGGGTTTGGAAGAGAATTTGTAGGCACGAATGACATGATTACCGGAAAGTAGGCACGAACATAACATGATTACCTGGGCGTGAGGACCAGGACGTGGGACATAAATACATGAAGACTGACTGGCATGAATACATGAGTGCTAAACTGTCATGAGATACGAATACGTGTAAACATGGATATCATAACATGAGATCTAAATGTCAAAAACATAATTGTTACAACATGAGGGTTTAATACTAAGCGCGGGTAGGATCTGAACACTTAGAGACTTGGTCATAGATATTCGTATATCACCATCAAGATAGACATATGAGATATGAGTACGACTTAGGCTTGAATAAAAGTGCAACCTGATGTGAATGAGACAGACTTGAGTCATATAACATGAGTATGATCCTAACATAGGTATTCATGAAGCTCTAGCGTAGGCATGACATGAATACATCGAATCTGAGTAGAATACTTCTGAGATAAGTACCATAAAATACCTGAAAGGATCTTACTTCGAACTTGGAACATACCTTACTTCGAACCTAACCTTGTTTGCTCTGAAACATAGATATGAATACCTTGGCTTACCTTGCTTATTATCGTGAAAGGATCATAAAGGAAAGGAATTTGTTCATATGAATCATATGAGACACTTCATTTCAGAGCATAAACGTGACACAGGTACATTGAATGATAAAAGACGTAAAACGGAACATATGTATATGAGAACGTGGTTAGTATGGCATAGAATGTGAATACGTGAGTAGAATGGCATGGTGCATGGGGACATGAGAAACATGGCATTTACATGAGTACTTCGAAGTTATATATCCTGGCGTTTGGACATTAGGTCATGAGTATTGAAGTGAGAATAAGACATAAGTGTGACTTGCATAGAGTACAATTTGTAGGCTTCACTCTTGGGTACTTAGAGACACAGGACACGGATAAGGTATCACCTTTGGAACTTAGATGTACTTACAGAATGGGACATGGTTCAACATAGCTTACTCTTACCACTGTGAGTAAACGCCCTCATTATAAAATAAGGTTCATGGAGGAAGGGATTATAGGCATGAGTACTTCATGCATCAAGCACCCAAGAGATGAGTATAAAGTCACCTTGAATATAAACATGGCATAGGTACTTCGGAAAAGAGAAGGGCATCCTTTGTGCCAAGCTATGGGTTGGTTTAAAACATTAGCCAGAGGAACATAAGCACGAATTACATCGAATCGTGGGTAGGTCATCCATCTTGATATACTTTCATCATTACCTATCACAATCATTGTTACGATACCGCTACAAGTGGGATGTATGAAGAGATGAATTGGGGTACGAGTACGTGGCAACGTGGATAGCATAATCATTGGGGTCAAAATAAGACATTTACCTAAGGCATTCTCCTCTTATTCAAAGGATAGGTGTAGACCGCATAGGACTTTTTGCCTTTAAACACTGACATTACCTTCTCCCTGATCCTTATCAAAATCATCATCATATTCAAAAATCAATTAGAAGCTAGAACATGGACATATAAAGTACGATAGATACGTGTGACATGAATATGGTCTTTAACTTTGAACATGAGTACAACCTGATGTGCGAAACATGAAAGGACGTTTCCCTTGCATCGTCTACTTTCGTACGGAGTCTTAACTCTTATATCTAAAATGTGGAGTGTAAAGCTCTAATAAGGGCATGATATAGGTATGCTAGGCATGCGTAGAGTACGTCTGGGCATTGGTACTACATAGTGCATGAATTATTCTGGAATTGGAAATGTTACACTCTTAAACCCCCCATTCGCCATAAAACTTGATCTCATAACATCTAATACTAGATCTCAACGGCGTGACAAAAGACGAATTCTACACGTTTTATCTTAACTACATGAAACTGTGTTCCTCTGACACAATCCTCTAACGCCTATCAACTTATGAAACACAAAATCTATATCGACACCTTATCATATGATCTACCCCTTAGTTCAAAAGAAGACGTCTAAAGCATGTGGATCCCTTAAGTTAGCGAAAAGTGGTCATCTAATCATTCCGCTGGTTTTCTCTAAATTTTATCCTGCCTCTAAGACTATCTCCATAAAACTTGTCTCATTATTTCCTTACCTACCTCATCTATTACCTATCATAATAATATTCTTATGGTAACTTACAACCTGCCCTCTAATTCGGCCTAAACCACATAAACAAGCTAGAACTATGTCAAGAGACTCGATATTATCTGATCACATCTTCTCGTCGAACACTACCATCTTTCAGTCACTTACCCAGTCACACTCTACATCTTTAAAGGAAAGATTAAAATACTCTACTCTGACTAACTTACCATTCCCTTTTAAACACCTACTAGCATCATATTTTTTTATTATGTTTTGAACGCTAAAGTGAAACGTTGATTATTCCTAACTTCCCTCATCATATGACCATATTCTGCGGTGGTACACTATCTTTTCTGTCCTATAGACATGGATCACACTTAGGTAACTTTCTTCAGTCTTAAATTATAGATTGGAATACTTAACCCTGAACTTTCTATACACTTTAAAATCATATCACACTAGACACATCTGGGGGTAAACACTTAATCACCTAACCTTAGAAGGAACTATCACATCTTATCATCTTATAGTAGTATCTACACCTTGCAGTAACTTACTAACGTCCTACTCTCTAGGGCTGATTTGAATAAGTTTAAATAATTTAAAACTATCCCAAGAAATTCAATATCGTTTGCTCGTGGTTTTCTTATCGTACTTAGTCCCTTCTTAGTCATGTGCATAGTGCATATGGCAAAAATATATTTATCCTTGAAAAAGTCAAGACTTTCTAATATTACAGGTGGTTGGCTCTTAGGATATTTCCTGCTCAAAACTACCACGGACAATTTATATTTATTGCAGCTAACTTCATAACATGTTACCCTGTAGGGTCTTAAATCTGAACTATCATCCTTATACCATAGCTTCATGGTCAGATAATCCAAATAAACTTATTTTGTAATGTATAAAACCTACGTATACTATCACTACAAAAAAATGCTTAAATTGCAGCGGTTTAATAGCGGGGGTCAGCTACAACCCCCACAAATTTCATTAAATAGCGGGGGTTTACATGTCCGACACAAATAAAAGACACTAGCGGGGGTTTGGAACCTCCACCATCTGGGAAAAAAAATAGCGCGCAACTTTTCCCTCACTTTTTTTTTGGCTCTTTTTTCTCTGAAATTTTTTACCTTATCTTTTCCCTCTCTCTCAAAACCCTCTGCCTCTCTCACTACTTTTTATTTCTGCAAATATGATACAAATTTCGAACTAGACCAAACAGACTCAACAAAACCATTAGACTCATTCTAATGAATTGTATTTGTAACTTTGAAATATCCTTTCTCAAACGTCAAATGAAATTGGTTCAAACATGGGTACGAAATTAGTTTTAAATAGAAGCTGGAGTTTTTGAACGAAATTGGTCCAAACATTGATCTCAAAGGTAAATTTTTCCTCAAAATTCTCAATATTCTCAACATTCTACAAACAAAAGGGCACGCAACTTTTAACTCAAATTTCTCAAAATTGATTTTTTTGTGTGAATTTTTCTAATGTGTCCCTCACTTTTTTTCCACCTTTGTCTTCTACTGCTACTACTTCTACTAATCTATCTATTATCTCAAGTATCTTCTGATTTTTGGTATTTCAGTATATGGGTTTTCCCCTTTCTTAATGTTTTCATGTGATTATATGTTCAAACACCTATGATTTTTTAAAGATTGACACTTCAATCGCTGATTAATGAATAATATGAGTTCACTAATTTTTTGGGTTTACCAGGTTCTTCTTCACATTTTGATCGTTTTGCTGCGTGTCTTCACTACTCAGTTTAGGTGATCTACACAGTTATTAGGTGAGATTTTTTCCCGATTTCCTCTTTATTTTCCATCTTTTCTGATTATCAGTGTTATTTATTAGATTTGTCATTGTGCTGAGTTTTAAATTGAAGAATGCTCTTTTCTGTGTTTTGAGTCTTCCATGGAAGATTTAGCTTACTTTCACCTAAATTTTTTGGCTAATTGGTGATAAATCTCTACACCTCTGTTGTGCGTGTTCAGCTGCTTCGCTGTTTTCATGGTTTATTCTTTATTTTAAACTGTTTTAAGCTTTTCAAAGTGTAGTAAGAATGGAACTGCTATCAAACTTGCCTTGGAGGTGTTTGACAAATTGCCTGAAAGAACAAACTTTTCGCTGTGTTAGGACCCTCTTAAATCCAGATTGTTTAACCAAAAATAGCTTTGAATAGGATATTTTAGAAGAGAAAAAGGGACACGGAAAAGAGAAAACTTACATCTATAATCTTCATATTACTATATTCTCCCCCAAAAAACCATGAATTGGAAGGGAAAAAAAGATGCAAAAGAGGGAGGAAGGAAGAAAGAAATACATAAAACATACCAAAAAACCATGTTAGATTATGTATGTTCTCTGTTAGAATTAATTATTTTTTCATTTTCTATTATGTTCACTTATGGTAATAGGCAACTCATTTTCTTTCTCATGAATTCTTATAGGTGATATTGTTACACACTAATCTAATTTTTTAATGGATAAATCTTGGATTGGAATGCCAAGGAACACACCAGAGTATGTGATTGGTTTGAATCAATTTCTGAATTTTGCATTTAACAATGCAGCTATAGGAGATAAAATAAAATGTCCATGTCCTAAATGTGGTTCTAGGAAGTGGCAGACCAGGAAAATAGTGTTTAATCATTTGATTGACAAGCCGTTCCCTAAAAATTATGTCACTTGGTTTATGCACTGGGAAATGAATGTATTGCATAATTCCAGAAATAGAGAGGTCACTCAAGATGTACCACCCACTGAAAATCCTGTAGAATTATTGATTAATGAAGTATTTGGGGGCTTAAGGCATGAGGGTGTTGATGTAGGTCCGTCACAAGTGGTGGGAGAAGAAGAAATGTTACATGATATGCCTGCTTCAAATAACAAAGATTTGTTTGAGTTGCTTGGAGATGGACGTCAAGAATTGTATGAAGGGTCTAAGTACTCAAAGTTGGAATTTTTATTAAAGCTTTATCATATAAAGTGTTTTTCTGGGTTAAGTGACAAGGGAATGACTATGATACTAGATCTACTCAGAGATGCATATAAATTTGCAAAGATTCCTAATTCTTTTTATGAGGCCAAGAAAACCATCAAGAAGTTGTGTCTTGATTATGTCGAGATAGATGCTTGTCCAAATGATTGCATGTTATACTGGGAAGATGATGTTAATGCAGAAACATACAAGTATTGTCACACTTCTAGATGGAAGCCCGAGAATGAGAGCAATAAAGATCATGCACCTACTACAAGTAAGAAACAAAAGAAGAAAAGGAAAAATCCTGCAAAAATTTTGCTACTTTCCATTAAAACCAAGATTACAAAGATTGTTCATGTGCTCTAAGATTACTGAGCATATGAGCTGGCATGCGGAGGATGGTAACAAAGATGGAACCATAAGAAATCCTAGAGATGGTGAGGCATGGAAGAGGTTTGATACAACTTTTCCTGAATTTGCTTCTGATCCTCGAAATGTTCTATTAGGTCTAGCTAGTGATGGTTTCAATCCTTTTGGGATAATGAGTACTAATTATAGCATTTGGCCTGTGGTTTTGGTTCCATATAACCTTCCTCCTTGGTTGTGTATGAAGCAACCAAATTTCATCCTCTCAATGATCATTCCAGGTCCACGTACGGCAGGGAATAACATAGATGTATACCTACAACCCCTTATTAAGGAGTTGAATGAGTTATGGAGGGAAGGTGTGGACACTTTTGATTCATCAAAGGATGAAATATTTAGAATGCGAGCAGCTCTTATGTGGACAGTTAATGATTTTCCTGGACTTGTTATCTTATCTATTTTGAACACACATACTGGCCTTGCATGCCCCTCTTGTAATTTTGACATAGAACCTTGTCGCCTTCGTCATAGTAGAAAGTGGTGTTTTATTGTCAATCGTCGGTTTTTGGGATGAAACCATAAATTTAGACTGATGAGGCATCGTTTTGATGGGAATGTCGAAGAGAGGACCCCTCCGAAGAAGTTATCAGGGTCAGACATCTTGCAACAAGTGAAAGATATCAGTGTCACATTTGGAAAACAAACAGAATTGAATGGTAAAAGGAAACGAAATGGGAAAGGGAGTGTTGGAGAAGGTGCAACTCAACAATGGAGAAAAAAAGGCATATTCTTCGATCTTCCATATTGGGAGTTTAACTCGTTGCGCCATAATTTAGATGTTATGCATATTGAAAAAAATGTATTTGACAATATTATATACTCTTTTCTAAATGATAAAGAAAAATCAAAGGATCATGTTAAGGCTCGAAGAGATCTACAAGATATGGGTATAAGGCGTGATCTTTGGCCGGATGAGAATGATGAATGTAGGCTTGGTGCATTTACAATTCCAAAGGAGAAGAAAGTGACCTTTCTTAAGACTTTAAAGAATATCTCAGTGCCGGATGGTTATTCAAGTAATATATCTTGTTGTGTTTATTTGGATCAGAAAAGGATCTTTGGACTAAAAAGTCATGATTGTCACATCCTTATGGAACAATTGTTACCGATAGCAATTCGCAATGTGCTTCCAAACCAGGTTGTTGCAACTTTGGTAGAGCTTTCCTCGTTTTTTAGGCATCTTTGTTTGAAAAGCTTAACCCTCGCAGACCTTGAAAAGCTACAAAATCGAATTGTGGAAACTCTGTGCCATCTAGAGATGTTGTTCCCTCCATTATTTTTTACTATAATGGTTCATCTAACTGTTCATCTCGTGGATGAAGTAATACAAGGTGGCCCGGTGCATTATCGATGGATGTGTTTGGTTGGAAGGTAAAATATTTCTTATTCAAAATATTTTAATCGATCTTGTATGGTTTCTTAATTATTCTTACGGTATGTATATAACACCTAGTAATCCTATATCATGATTATAGTCTGTTCTTGTGTATCCTGTTTGTTTGATTTTGATTTCAATTTATCAGTTTTATGTTTTATTGCTTTTGAGAATATGAATTAGTGTCAATGGAATCGCTTCTAATATTATATAAAAAAAACGAATTGAAAAAATCGAAACCCAACCGAACCGAACATTAAAAAATCGAAACCGAAAGAACCGAACCGAAGTAGTTGGGTTCGGTGTTCGGTGTCCACCTTCAAAAAATCGAACCCGAAATATCCAAACCGAAGTTTGATAAAACCGAAGCGAAAAATCGAACGCCCACCCCTAGTCACAACTATACGCGGTCAAGACCAGAATTTGGGAATTATACCTGATTTAGGCTAAAAGTTGGTGTTGGGAGTTGGGAGGAAGTCTCCAGATTTTTGGAGAATGTTTGGGGCCTGAATGAGGGAAATAAGAGAGGTGCCCCCTTTTTATAACGGTCCAGGTTATGCCTGGACCGACTTAAAATTTACTCAGAGCGTTCGTGCCACCACGTGGCGCATTCGTTCTGGGTTGCGGGGTCTTGCCCTGCGCGTTCGCGCCACCTTCTGGCGCGTTCGCGTAGGGTTAATTTCCTGCCTTGATAGTCGATCTTAAAACGCTCATAATGTGTGATTCCGATATCGTACGAGGGCCCACGACCTATGTTTAGAAATCTATTTCAATTATCTACAACTTTCATTTTTAGTGTGCTTCCAGAATCCAAACTTAATGGCGTTTTGTCCTTTTCAAGTCAGATCGTCCGAAACCATCTCCTTAAATTATCCCTTTGGAGGGCTTATGCCCATATTTGGCTTAAGGGCCCTTCTTAAGACTCGCTCAACTTCTCATGTACTACTCATATTACTTTTCATATGTCCTTTATAAAACCCCGACATGTGGGACCCACCTTAACTCTCTGATTTCCTTGTCCTCCAACCCTTCTATGACCGCTCACAATAGTCCATCGAGACCACAACATCGAAATACAATCTTCGACCTTTACTTCGCAAAATTACAAACACACGGAAAAGAGTATAATTTTGCCATGGACAGCAGCACCTATACATATTTATCACTAACTTTCCAGCCCTTCAACGTGAACAATTAACCCTCAAATACCATAAAACAATAACGACAACATTAATCAAATCTAATCTACCATTGCTAAATTGGAACAACACCAACACGGTCCAAACAGAACCTTAATGTTAACGTATATAATTTTTTTGCATCCAATTCCACTCAATAAGGGTTAATCTCTCAATTACAATACATCTACTCCAACTACACCATAAGAGAAAGAAATCTTACCTTAATTTAATTAGGACAGATCCTATATTTCACTATAAATGCTTCTTCTAACACCTTATTATTTTGTTTATAGATTGTTAGGTCATTAAAGTCCCTTGTAGGGAACATATCACAACTAGAAGGTTCCATAGCTGAAGGCTACATAGTTGAAGAAGCTCTAAATTTTTGTTCTCGTTATTTTGAGGGAATTGAGTCAAGGTTAAATTGTCCTAAACGTGTAAATGATGAACCAAATTGTAATGAGGCTTCTGAAAAGTCATCTATGTTCCCCCAACAAGGTAAACCTGTTGGAGGTTCCACAACAGAACCATTGACTCTTTTGGAGAAAACACAAGCTCATCGATATGTGTTACTTAATTGCGCAACAGTGAAGCCATTTGTTGAGTAAGAAATTTAAATTGATTTGATTTATAAGAAACATTTAGAATAATTGGATTTAAATTGATTCATATAACACCTTTGTAGTGAATTTAGACATCACATCAGAAGAAGTAGAGGCCGAAAACTTTCACCAACAGAGGTAGAGAGGAGAGTTAGTAAAGAATTCCCTGATTGGTTTCCTAAGAGAGTAAGTGAATATTATTAGAATGTTTCCTGATTGGTTTCATAAGTTTTCTTGTATCAATTTATATTTCTAACATAAATGTGTTGTCTATTTAGATAATGAATCCGGATATAGCAGACACTATCTCCGATGATATGAAGTTCTTAGCACAAGGTCCAGCACAAGATGAAAGAAGATTCATTGCTTATAACATTAATGGATTCAAATTTCGGACTTTGTCTAGAGAACAAGAATTAAAAACTCAAAATAGCGGAGTCTTTCTTGTCTCTGACACTTCTTGTGTTGCATCTAGTGCAGATAGATATGCAAGACAAGCAGACCTGCTATATTATGAGAGGTTGGAAGATATTATTAAGCTTAATTACTATGGCCGATTCAGGGTTGTTCTCTTCAAATGTCAGTGGGCTGACACTACTCGAAACAGAGGGTTCAAATCAGATGTTTGGAAGTTTAATTGTGTCAACTTCTCTAAATTGATTCACACTGGTGATCGTGAGGATGACGATCCGTATATTGAAGCATCACAAGCAAATATGGTCTATTATGTTGATGATGAAACTGATAAAGGATGGAGTGTGGATGTACATCTAAAGCCAAGATATTTGTTTGACATGGGAGAGGTTGATGAAGAGGAAATATACGAGAATGAACCATATCGACAACAAGAATTTGGACAATTTTTTTATGTTGATTACGAGAATATCCAAATTGCAATAGAGGAGAATATGACTGAATAGATATATCATTACTTTTTTAGTTCCCTTCGTCACCTTTTTTTCCCGCTTGATTAGGAAGGTTTCATTAGTGTTTTTTCCGGAACTTACTATCTTTTGGTTAAGAAAGTTATCTTTATTCTTTATGGAATTTTTGAGTTGCTTGTTATTTGGGTTCTGCATAGGATTTAGAAAGTGTTTGACCAGCTGTTATATTGTGGATCTTAATATGTTCAAACATTTCTTGATCTTTCTAATTTACTACTATTTTCAGCAGCTATATTCAATCTTGACGTTTTGCCGTGGATCTGCTTACTAACTTCATTGCTTCCTGCTGCAGGATTCATTATTGAATTGTAGATATGCCAAGGTTCAAGCGTTTGCAGAAGAAGCAAAATTCAGTTCAGTCAGTATCTCATCCAGTTGCTGAATTAGGACCTTCTTTTCTTCAATCAACGCCATGCATGCCAACACATCTGACCATGTCATTTCGGGCAACAACACATCTGGCCCCATCATTTCAGCCTACATCGCAGGCAACTCCAACATTTCAGCCGACATCACAGTCGTCTCGATCAGTTCACTCAATATCCCATCTAGCTCCGATGGATCAGGCCGCACCACAGCCGGCTCCAGCAGTTCACCAAGCATCACAACCATATCAATCAGTTCATTCGACATAAAATTTGGCTTCGACAGATCAGGACTCACCACAACCATCTCTGTCAGTTCACTCGACATCACATTTGGCTTCGACAGATCAGGACTCAACACAGCCAGCTCCAGCAGTTCAGCCCGCATCCAAAAAGCGTTCTAGGTCGCATTGGATTGTAGACGCAATAGGTAAATACTTTTGACTATCAGTACATATTCAACAGTCCCTTCTAAGTTGTTGTTCATCTCTCTCGTGGCTTCAACTGATCTCTTTTCTTATTATAGATTCAGAAGAAAATATCAGGAAACTCAGAGTGAAAGTTAATGAAGTGATCAATTTAACGTGTGAAGAACATATTGTGGTTGATTTTGATTACTTGGATGAACCATTTGGAGATAGACGCGGGCTTCTTTCACGCTTTTGTGGAATTTTGGCGTGTGACTGCTCTTTATTTCCAATCAACTTTGAGAAATGATTAAGTTTACCTATTTCATACTTCAACCGCGTCTTCGATCAAATTATAAAGGTATAAGCTCTATATTATTACAACTATATCACTGTCTCTTTTTTGGTGAGAAGCACAACTATATCAAATTATAAAGGTATAAGCTCTATATTATTACAACTATATCACTGTTTCTTTTTTGGTGAGAAGCACAACTATATCAAATTATAAAGGTATAAGCTAACCAATGTTTTATTCTTGAAGCCCAAGTTCTTCTTTAGGACAACCGAGTCAGTTGCAATGGGACATGTCTATAAATATATTGGAAAGAAGTGGGCTGCAAATAAAAATAACTTGTGGAAGACACATGAAGACCTGCTTAAAAGTAAAACTGAGATTATTGAAAGTGTGCCGGATGGGATTCCACGTGATCAATGGATTTCTTTTGTTGATTACCAATATAAAGATTCAACAAAGGTACTTATGTAACTGCTTATACTAGTCTTTCTAATTATATAATTATTTGTTTTTCTAATTGAGTTTCAAGTATATTTTTATAAGGCAATGCGATTAAGAAATGCTGAAAATCGAAAGAAACAGACTATACCACACACAGGCGGCTCCAAAGCCAATGCTACGAGAAGGGCTGAAATGGTGAGTAAATTAACTTGTTATGTAATTATTTCTATGTAGTAAATAATTCTGATTTGATTTTTATTTATAGATGGCTCAGACTGGACAAAGGCCTGGACGAGCACAAATATACCTTGCTACTCATAAGAATCAAGATGGAGTATATGTTAATGAAGCATCAAAAGAAATATGCGTAAGTTTCTGTGAATTCTCAGCTTATCTCAAGAAACAAATTGTCACACCCCGACTTTACTAGGGTGTGATGGGCACCCGACCCCATATCTGGAGCCGGGCGAACCCGCTGACTCTTGTTACGTATAGAAACCCTTGAATCAGTAAAGAAAGAAATACATAGTAAGCTCTCCAATATTTTTTTTTCTTTTCATAAGTAAGCTCTTACATCATGTAAGACTCGTGACATAAAACATAATAGCATATCGGCTGCTGGAGCCGCTTACAGACTGACAACCCAATACCCATTGCTTTGTCTGCAAAGTCTCTAACATAGAACAGAACATCATAGCATATACTTGGACTTGGCAATTCTCCGGGACAAGTGGAGTTCGCCATCTCCGCTGGAACATCTTTAGTAAGGTCTTCTAATCATCTGGGAGTACCTGCGTGGCATGAAACGCAGCCCCCGAAGAAGAGGGGTCAGTACGAGTAATGTACAGAGTATGTAAGCCATGAATAGTGACATAATAAAGGAATATGCAGTATGAATAATAACAGAATAGACATATGGAGCTTATCTTGGAACAGAAGTAACCTGTACATATGAATGCCTTTCTGCGGATGCCATGCATGCTTAGTTTCTTTTTCAGAAAAACGGTGCTTCTTATTTACATGTACAGAAAACAGAACATTTCAGAAAACGGTGTCCTTTATTTACATTCACAGACGCCGAGTACATCGGCTCTCCCACCCCCTCCCCAACAGTGTCCCAACATATTATATATATATCACATATACAGACGCCGTATCCGGCTCTCCCATATCCCGCGTCCGGGAATCCCGCGTCCGGGACGAAATCCAGCTGAATCAGGTGGTGATATAACAGTGGCCCTTCCCCTTTCCCCATATACATATACATATACATATTCACATTCATATACATATACATATGGCATACAATTGGCATGCATGAGAGCCCAAAGAAAGTCATGTGTCCATCGGAGTGACGTAAGGTCGGTGACCTCCGATTACGTTATGGAATAATCATGGTCACTTTGTCTCACCTTAAAGGAACGAGTATTTTAAGGCGAGACTACCAACGGAAAATAGCCTTAAGAGAGAGCATAGAATGAAATCATGGGCATTATATCCGTCAATTCATATGCTTTGAAGTCTTTTAGAAACTAGTGTCATAGCTACGGAATAAAATTAAGGTTCAAGAACTAGTATAACACTTTCATATTCACATTGGATTTTTAGCTCAAGGCTCTTAGTCGTGGAATCATTCTTGTCGTACTTATCATAGGCATATTCTCTTTTCTGACATCATCGTTATCATTATCGTCATGGAAGTATTCTCGTTGGGATAGGTACAGTACTTGTCATTTGGTAATGGAATAAGGATCGAAGGTTTTTTTTGGATTCAGCTTCAAAGTAAGTCAAGCGGAACAATAAGGTAAATCCGGGAACCAGTGGGCCCACCTCGGATCAAATGAGGCGGCGTACCAAATTTACATATGTTACATGTCATGGCGTTACTTGTGAGGGTTTTAGGGTAGTCGGGTCCTATTTATGCGAGTTCTAGAGGTTTAGGAAATTCTTCCAACATTTTGCACACTTTTTAATTCAATTCTACTGAATGAAAAAAGGGATACTTTAGGCGCGGATTCCGGAGAATAGAGTTGTCCCCGAGGCTCGTATTCGACCTATTATGTCTAAGACATGCCAAAGAAGGAAGGGTGAAGCCTTACATATCTTTTCCGCTCCTTTTGCTTCTCCAAACTCAAGCTCCAAATTCACCAAAATCTACAAATTGGTCACATTTACCAAACCTTAATTAGAGCATTTAGAAGTGGGATTTTAAAGTAACATTTGTCTGCCGAAATTTCGGCAGCATTTCCCCTGTAAATACATCGTCCCCAAGAATCTATCTTGGCCAATTTCAATCAACAACAATCCGGGAATTCAACCCGACCAAACTATCAACACAATGCCAACAATCATACCAACAATTTCAATAATTTTACTCAAAACACCTTCTAACATTAATAACTCGTTTCACATAATTCAACGGCGTTTTGTTTAGATTCCAACCAACTACCACAACATAATCTGCAACCTTCCAAATTAAATGAAACATCAATAACACATTTCTTACCTTTAACTTCAAGAACCACATCAACAATCTACACGTCGACGACTTCATTTCAAACTACCAAACCATCATTTTCATCAAAGAATCCACATTAACAACAACTAGAATATCAAATAAAATCAATTTACCATAGCTACCAAAACAGCCCCTTAGTCGGCCACAACTACATCATGCATATTTCCATGGATTTTCATTTTTTTTTCATGCATTACAACAACAACCAACCTACTACATAAATTTAGTTCATTATACTTACATTCAACAACACATACAAGGCCACACACACACCATGCTCGGCTACAATTTCAACATCCATATTTTCTTATGAATTCTATTCTTTCCCACATACTACAACATACCAAACCATTCATAACACAATCAAGGAGATGAATTCTTACCTTTCCTTCACAACTTCTCAACTTAGCTAAGGTTGGAGTTTTGCACCAAAGAATAATTCTCTTGCTTCAACAATTATACCATGTTGGAGAGCATCTTTGAATTAGTAGAAATACTATGAGAAATAAATTTTTGGGGCAAGATTTTTGGTCTTCTCTTTCTCCTCCTTCTTGGCCGAATTGGCCCCTCCTCTTTCTTCTTCTTCTATATTTTTTTTCCTTTCTCTACAACTTCTTGATTTAAAAAGATGACCTCTCCTATCTATATATATACTTGGCTTCTTCAAGCATGTGAGAAGCACATGCTCTCTTTATTCATTTTTTTTTTCTTCTTCTAGAGCTTTCATCCTTTTTCTTGAATTCTCTTAAATAAAAGATGACTTACTTGTTTCATTTTAGCCACCACTTCTTTATATATACACTTAGGCCCATTAAGTAAGAATGTGGACACTTGGCCATCCTTTCTTTCTCTAGAGAATTCCCTTTTTTTTTTTTGAATTTTTCTTAGAATAAAAGATGACCTAATATCTTACCATGTACACTTTGGTCCCTCAAGAACTTTCTTGAATGCCTTGTGAAATTCCCATTTTGCCCCTCGACTTTCCTCAATATTACCATTTACTATTTTGAAATTTCTCCTTTTTGCCCTTAACCTTTCTCAATATTTCCGTCCAATAATATTCATAACTAACTTGTGCACAATTTTTTTTTTGAAAATGGTCTCGCCTTTAACTTTCCACGACGACTTTGAAATATCCAAACGTGCAAAATACGGGCTATAACACAAATCATGAGGATTGGGGAGTAGGGCAGATAATTGAAGTGAGCTAATGCTGATTTTTGTATATGAAAAACTGATCGGTGGTCATCTGATTGAAGTTTTTTGTTCAAGGTCTTTAAGCATAAGCTATAGCTATGAATATTAATAAACTGGAGTAGTATTAATATAACAATATGATCTGATTCTATGCTCTCTGTTTCATTGTTTGAAGTTATTTTTTTCAAATGTCCTTAGAATCCCATCTCTTTGCTTTGTATCATAAGTTTAAGGAATCAAGTTAAAGTTTTACCATTTTATGGGTTAAAAATTAATGAACTCACATATTCTGCTTCATAGTTAAAAGCCATGTCTCTTAAGTTCTGTCTTCTTTAATTTCATGCGTTCCTATTGGTTTATTTGTGACAATGAGTTTTGTATGTGTAGGAAAAAATTGAGTTAGCTTTAAGCCAAAGCACCGTAGACGAGTCTCAAATTTCGCGAAATGATGCCGTCGGCAAGGTGCTAGGAGAAGAGCACTCTGGGAGGGTGAGGTGCTTGGGATTAGGACCTGTCCCCAGTAAAGTTTTTAAACAAGCAAGACCTCGTTTCAGCGGTACAAGTGCTTCAAGAAGTGAAGGTTCATGTTCGTCCCAATGTCAACAGAACCATAAGAAAATGATAAATGCTCAGGAAAAAATGATGAATGCTTTCAAGGCATATATGATAATGAAAGAAGGGACGATACCAGAACAGTTTGCGGGGTTGTTTGCTTCTTCTTCGGCGGTTTCTCCTACAACAGTAAGTAAAGTTCTTCATTTCTTTTTCATTTAATTGGTCTGAAATTTTTTGGATTTGATTTCTCTTTGAAAAATGACGAGATTGCTGTGGCTGTTATTGTATGTTGGTTTATTTTGTGTCCGGAAAAACAGTATCGGCATTCAGATGATCCAATTGTAATATGATGGTCCTTTCCTATCCACTGTTGGGATGTATGATTCAACTGTGTACAATCCTTTCTCAATGCCTGCTTAAGGAAATCAAGTTTTTAGTGATTAGGAAAAAAAAAAAAAGGGAGACTTCTCTTTGTGTCAATGAAGTCTGGTTTGTTGTGTAACAAATTGAAGCTGTATAAGAAACAAGAAAACAGAGAGTAAAAACAGAGTAGTACATTCTGGTTTGTTGTGTACTAAAATAATAGATAAGAGTTCCTAGTCCTGAGATCACTCACTAAAAGTTAGATGTTAGCAATTCCGACATCTCAGCAACTTGTTCCTAGTACTAGTGTTGTTCTTGGATGGATAAAGAAGAAAAACACTGCTGATTTGACGAATTGGGAAGCAAGAAAAGGTGTTATTGAGAGGAGAAAGGGATTTAGAGGAAGTGAAGAGAGAGCGTGAAGAAGATAATGATAAAGCCATTGTTCTTCCTAGAGCCCCAACATACGAATACTTCATTTCCCCCCTTTTGGCTAACGCATCTGCTGTTAGCTGCTGTGAGTCATGTGGTTTTTGTGGAGGAGGTTTTGTTTGCTCGTATTTCACTCACACTTTTGGAACGGCTAAGCAGTAAAATTAATACTATCTCTTTTGGCCACCAAATAAAAAGTCAAAAAAACTATACTGCAGTAGTATACTACTATTTTGTTAGATAAATAAAGATAATTTTACTGTCATGTACCAAAATAAGACCTAATTACCTTTTTTTTTTTTTAATAGATACTGCTACTAGTAGCAATTTAAGAGAATATATGATAGAGCTATTTTCACCCAATACCCGAATTACCAAACCGAACTGAGAATTTTGGTAATTCGATATTCGGTAATAGTATTCGGTGCGGTATTCAGGTGTAAAATTTCAGAATTATGGTATTCGGTTTCTGGTTCGGTACGAGATATTAATACCGTTTGGTATTTACCGAATACCGAATTATTTATTTAATAAAAGTCCATCCGTAATTGTTACCCATCTATTTAGATTTGATTTTGAGGTTGTTTAGCAGTTGATCATTAGCTGTTTAAATTGATTCTTGGGTATAAAGTTTGATGAACAAGTTTAAATACTATATATTAAAAAATCATTAGTATGTATAGAAATTTGATTTTGAGGTGTATGGTGTAGTATGAATTGATTCTTGACCTTAAATTTTGACGAACTACTATGGATTAATAAAGAAAATAGAATCATTTTTATGTTTAAAGATTTGATTTTGAGGTGTTTAAAGATTTGATTTTGAGGTGTTTGGCTACTGACTTATTTTCTGTTTGAATTGATTCTTGACCTTAAATTTTGATGAATTAATATAGAAAATAGAATCATTGTGTAAAGATTTGAACCTCCTACTGACTGTTCATGGTACTGGAAGAAGATATGCTCCATTAGAGATAAATTTAAAGCTGGATATGCGGGCAATGGGTGGATAACACAGAGTGGTAGCTACAAAATTCATAGTGGCTATCAATGGAGGAAAGGAGACCAAGAAGCATGGTATTGTGAGAGGTGGTGTGGAATAAACTCAATATACCAAAACAGAGTTTCATTTGCTGGATAGTAGGATATGACAGGATCCTTACAAGATCAATACTACAAAAAATAGGGGTGTGCCATGATAACAAGTGTTTCATATGTGAGGAGCAGGAGGAAAAAACTGAACACCTCTTCTTTCAGTGTCATTTCTCACAGGAATGTTTAAGGCTTATACTTTAATGGTTGGGCCTCGGGGTGCAAAATCTGAACCTTCGTGGCCTATGGAGGAGAATGGCAAGGAACATTAATGGGAGGAAAGGCAGGGCATTTGGGACTGACTAACAAGGAAAGAGTGTCGTATAAATTTGGAACGAGGGAGTAGTATTTATATGAAACTGATTGTAGCTAGTGTGAGATGAAAAAGAGGTTTAGTTACTTTTGAATGTGATTGATGCTTAATTCTCTACTATGTTTTATTTTCTACTGTATGAGCAGTTGGATTTTCAAATTAAACTTGAATAAAGAGTTGTGGTGTTATCAAGATAGTAGCTAACTCTATTTCTATGCTTTTCATTATGCAGCCAAGTGATGCGGCGAGTGGATCCCTTTCGCCCATGGACGCAAGAAGATCATGCGGTGATAGTAATCCTAGTGACAACCGTTGATTTCATTGTATTGTTTGGTAGGAACGGGTGTTAGAATGCTGGAGTGAATGTATTGTGTTTAAATTTAGTTTTTGAGTGATCTGATAATGCTACTTAAATTTTTAGTTTCAAAAACTAATGGTACTTTATGATAACATTTGTGATTTTACGATATGCTATCAATGCCTCTTAAAGTTTTAACGTTTTTTTGCTTTGATTATGATTTCTAGCTTAATTAGTGATTTTGTAATCGATAATATATAAAAAAAAATCAATGAATTGTTGGGGGATATGAGACTGCCAGGACCTTTAAATATAAGCTAATTGTTTTAAATATATATATATATATGTATTGCGAAGGTTCTAAGCCGCCGCAATTTGTCATTGAGAATTATTTTTAAAAGATTAAATTTTAAAATTACGGGGGTCAACTGCCGTAAAATAACCGCCGCAAATTAGTTCTGGCGGTCAGCAAAAAACCGCCACTAATTGATTGCGACAGCTGTTATTGTGGGGGTTTGACAACTGCCGCAACAACACATTGCGGGGGTTTCAAACCGCCGCAAACCTTAAAAATAACCCCCGCAATTTAAGCGTTTTTTTGTAGTGTATCATACCAAAACTTTTCCTTAAAATGGTACTATCACCTGATAAACACACCATGCGCCATTTAGCGAGTCTTGGTCTCAAATTTTTCTTCTCGCCGCTTACACAGTCGATACATTCGGAATTCGATAGAAAGAGGATGTTACTTATTGCTCTAAGCTTCATGGCACGAGTTAGAATAATTCCTGATGACTCCATATGAAAGCAACACATTGATAATGATTAGCTTTACATCTTCCTCATCCATTGAGGCGAGGCATATTCGGTAGAATGGAAAACAACACACGAGTTCAAGTGATTTCTTAGAACATAGCTTTATTGCACGATCTAGAGTTGAAAGAAGTGAGACAATTCTATATGTCATGGTGATCAACTGTTTACATATGTGGTGCGCACACACATATAAAAGTGACCCTACTGGATACGATTTCATAGACTCCCTAAGACACTTGAACCTAGTGCTCTGATACCAAGCTTTGTCACGCCCCGAACCACGGCCTGGGTGAAACATGGCACTCGGTGCCTTACTGCATATGACCGAGCGAGCCACATGACTTACTAAATCATCATGAGGCATACATGAGCGGAATATATCATGACATATGATGGGCTTTAAGAAAACACATGAAGTCATAATAATTAATAAAATACTCGTTTAAAACATGAATGAGGAAATACAACGAATTGAGCCAAAGATGGCTAAACACCTCTGAATATCTGACATAACATAACTGACTAGTCTATGAAACCTCTATCATGAGTCTGGATCGTAAAACATACTTGCTGGGATAAGACCCCCAACATACCTTTAATGCATAACTAAGTAGAAGATAAATGGCTGACTAAACCCCGAAGGAGATGGGACTCACCAATAAGCAGATACGAGTGAATCCTACTAAGCAGATGCGTCATCCTGTCAATCTGAACCTGCATCATGAAATGCAAGCCCCCGGGCAATAAAAATGGACGTCAGCACATTGAATGTACTGGTATGTAAACCCACTAAATGAAATAATATGGGACATGAAAATTACATAATAAGAACTGAAGCTGAAACTGAAACATGATCATGGACGTGAATACATATATATCATGAATAAAACATTATAAGTAGGGAAAGCAATAAATATAATCAACAACATGGTCTGGTACATGCGTCCTCCCAGCAGAACACTCACACCATGCCAGAGAAATGAGATTTAATTATAACATGAAATGATCCAATCATTATGATAAATCGTCCTAAACACGGGCGGAGCGATCCTCATCCTACGACGGCTAACGTAGTTTCAGACTGCTTGAAGCCTTCTCAATAATCTATGCAACTCCCAAAAACATGAACATGATATAGTTGGCTAAGAAGCCTATGGATTTCATGAAAGTGTGACTTGTATTTAACATGAATGTATCTTGTATCATGGCATGAAAATAATCATAATGTAATTCTATGAAAACTGGTAGACATGTAGGATATTCATGAAATAAGCATTTTATTTAAAAACTTGCATGTAAGAACCCATGGATTGCAAAGTATGGATTTTCATGGATTACAGACAGATTCTCAATAATCGGAATGATGTATCAAGAACACAATAATGGATTAATAATAATAATTCAACACATAGTATAACATAGTACATGGACCAAGGGTTATCATGAACATGGCTAAAACCCTAGTTTTTGGAGAACTTCTGTATAGTCATGGAAGAACGTGACGTGGGGAAGAACAAAGATGTTCCCACATATAGATAGTAACCCTACATACCTGGTACTGCTCCAAACTTGTATTAAAATCTCATCTTTGAAGAAGAATTCCAAAGCTTTAGCCATGAATTCCTTTGAATGGGTTTTCTTGAAAACCCTAGGTTAAGAATGATGAGTTCTTGCTTAATGATTATGAACACATGTTGGAATTGACTTGGAATGCATGGAATAGGCTTACCTTAAAGTAACTTGAAGGTTGGGAGAGAAGAGCTTCATCCTTAGGGCTTGAGAGACTTCTTTAGGGTTCTTTTTCTCAAAACAATTGGTTTAAAATGAAGTTGGAATGAATATAACGAAGTTAGGCTTTTAAAAACTCGTGTTCGGTGCGCGGCCGCGTACCTGGAGGCCCACTTCAAGCTGGTGATGGCGCAGCGAAGGCAGTAACACTGCCTCTGGTGCGCGATCGCGCAGCTGAAGGGCACTTCGCGCAGACTGTGTCGCGTCCAGTAAAATATGGATAACTTCTAGCATTGAGCTTCGTTTGAGCTCCATAATATATGGTTGGAAAGATATTTCAAAGATCTACAACTTTCATTATGGAACCTTTTCCAAATTCTCAAGAAATCAAGGGGTTATGGGTGCTTGAAGTAGGCTTGTCAACCACTTTCACAATACGTACAAACTTTCAAATTTTCCGCCAGAACTCTAACGATACTAGTCTAACCTTTGTTGTAAGATACGGGATGTTACAAAACTAAAGGGAGCATACATTCTTTCCAAGACTTGACTAGGCAATATTAATGGAGAATTGACATATAGGTACAAGTTTCAGATAAGATTGTAATTTTTTTAACCCAAAAGTATTTAGCAAAATTTAGGCCTAAAAAATTTGGTATTAGCTAGCCAAATTTTCCTGCCAGAGCAAAAATAGGGGAGAATATCTTTCTCTTTCCTTATCTCACGTTATTGTGTCCTTAAAGGATGTAATTTTCCCCCCTATCTTGTTACTGGATATCCCTAAAATTAGGGATACAGTTATACAGGAACCCAACAAATAAAAAATCTATTGCAGCAATTATTATTTTAAACCAAAACTTATTGGAGAAAAGTTTTTAGTTTTATCCAAACCCGAGAGCTACTTTAGATATAATTTTTTCATGACAATTTTTTTTTTTTTTTTTTTTAAAATAGATTGAAATGTCACTAAGCTCTCAACAAGAACGACAATCACATTTTAGTGTTAAATAAGCTGAAATTAATCATATGAATCGATAATGATCCTATTTTCTGATACTTAAGTTTTATTTTTCCTTATTCACATTAAATCCCTAAAACTAGGGATTCAATTATTTTATTTCCCTTATTTCACGTTTTGCAGCAGCATTGAAATTATTTCTATATCAATAAAGTTTTTTCTTTAACTTCATACATTTATATCACGATTTGTGTAGAACTCATTCTGCATATTATTGTATATTACGCATTATACTAATGTATACACGTGTATACGGACCATAGATACTAATGCATATCAATTTTTTTAGGTAAATACAAACCAATGTATACCAATGCAAACAAATGTATACAGATTTGTTAAGTGAATACTGATCAATGTATACTAATGCATAATTATAAAGATACTAATGCAAGTAAATGTATACAACTTTTATTAGATGAATATATGTATACAAATACACATGTATACCAATTTATTACATATCAATAGAAATGTATACAAATTTGTTTGGTGAATACGAACCAATGCATACAAATGCAAACAAATGTATACAGATTTGTTAAGCAAATACAGATCAATGTATACCAATGCAAAATTATATAGATACCAATGCAAGTAAATGTATACAAGTTTTATTAGATGAATACATGTATACAAATACACATGGATGCCAATTTATTAATTGAATACATAACAACGTATAACAATACAATGTATACAAAATTGTTAGGTGAATACGAACCAATATATACCAATGCAAACAAATGTATACA
This sequence comes from Lycium barbarum, assembly GCF_019175385.1. Classification (NCBI taxonomy): domain Eukaryota; kingdom Viridiplantae; phylum Streptophyta; class Magnoliopsida; order Solanales; family Solanaceae; genus Lycium; species Lycium barbarum. Next base: position 27,491,528 of record NC_083346.1, on the reverse strand, counting down.
GATTTGTTAAGTGAATACGGATCAATGTATATTAAAAAATTATAAAGATATTAATGCAAACAAATGTATACCAGTTTATTTGATAAATACAACCCAATGTATACCAATGAGATCAAATGTGCTCTTCTCCAAACATGAGTAAATACACGACAATATTCCAAAATAGAAATGGAAATGTGAAAGTAATCTACCAAGAAACTTAAAATGGGTATTCTATTATATGGATTTCTCTTAAAATGAATGAAAGAATTACTGGGTTCTCGCTATTGGATGAAGAATGCGAGCATTATATTTTAACAGAACACCAAATTTGGGATGAAACCAGAAATCACAGAAGTTCTGAAGAAAAAGAAAGGAACAGAGCGCCAAATTTGGGTGCGCCGTCAGGATTTGAAGAGACGAAAAAGAGGAGGGCAAAGAGGCGAGATTCGAGGTGAATTAAACTTGAGAAAGCCGTCAGAAAAATTCGAAATCTCGCAAAACTATTGAAAAACTTAGAATCTATATATCAAAAACACAGTATCAACAACATTGACATGGATATAGCGTAAAATTTTGGATATATTTTGATGGGTTTACGGTTTTGATTGAGAAATTTAAGGAGAGGTAAGGAAAGAGAATGTAAAAAATGAAAAAATGAAGAAAGATGCGTCAATGTGAAACTTCAGATATTGAGAAGTTTATGGGTCATGTAATATAAAAATTGGAAAACTTACACAAATACAAGATTTAAATATGCAATTTTCAAAAGTTACAACTACTTTCAAAAAATTACATTAACTTTAACTTTAATATACTATCTTTCATAACCCTAAAATATATCTCCTAATTAAGTACACAATAAAATCTAATTCTCTCACCTAAAAACTTATCTTATCAATCAAAAGGTTGCTCTAATCTTCAATTTCATGCCTCTCCTTCCATATCCATCTCCTCAAACTCTTGGAAATACAATTTCTCAAACTTTGCTTTTATATACATAGTCAAAGTCTTATGATCTGCACTACTCAGTATTTCGTATTTGTGGTTTTTTACTTAAGCTTTTCAATTTTTTTTTTCTAAGCATGTCTTATCACCTTTTCACACTATTTTATATATGGTATATTCAAATTGGCAAGTGTAATTGAAAAGATGATAATAAAATATTTTGTGGGTATAACAGTAATAATTAGTATATTTATTATATATATATATAATATACTACTCAAATTGGTAAGCGTAATTGAAAAGATGGTAAAAAAATATTTGTGGGTATAATAGTAGGAATTAGTATATTTAAGTTTGTAAATTATTTAAAGTATATACTATATAGTATAATAATACCTTCTGTATATATGTAGTACACGATATTACAATATAACTAATAGAAGATAGAGTATATGAGCAAATTGTTCAATTCATGGAATATTTAGAGGATTAGATGATAATGTTTCCTTATTGATAGGTAGAAAAGGATAATTTGTAGGGACATAGTACTTAAATAAAGGAAAAAATATAGCCTATCAAATTTAATTACCTTATTTACACGAAAATTACCATCTCTAAAAATTTTCTCCTTTACTCATTTATGAGGTATATATTGTAGATTCTGTAAATTAGAAAATAGTTGTAGATTATATAATTTAATACTTATTTTCTAGTAATTGTGTAAGTTCTCCTATAAAAATAATAGCCCAAAACGTGGATTTTGGCTATTTACTGCCAAGATTTGAAAGTGTTGCTATTTGTTGCCAATAATATCCTTACGTTGATACGCTGTGCCAAATTCCCAATATTATTAATCTGTCCTCTGCTATTTTTTCTTCTGTTTTTGTTCCTAAACCTTAAAGAGTTGGTAGGCCATATTCACTCCTGACAATAGATTTGGGAGCATATTTTGAAGATTTATTTTTAAATCTTTGTTCGGTCATAAAATTTTGACATATTTTGAAGATAAATCCTCAAATCCTAAATTCTGGCTCAAATATATTTTTGGGTCAAGATCTATGTTTGACCTTTTTAAAACTACCCCAAACTTTTATATTTTATAAAAAGAAAATCATTTATTTATGACCAATTAATTCTATCTATCATGTTCCTCCATTAAAGCCTTATCTACCATATTTCCACAATTAAAGCAGTCTCTTTTATAAAGTGAACGAGCTAAGCTAGTTACTACCGTTGTATTTTTATCTTGAATGGATGGATTTTGTATTGTAATTTGAATTGTAATAGCTAGTAAGTGTGTTATTAGCAAGTGTTATTAAAATATTGTGTTCTGCATAATTTGAGATTTGCATGTATGTTTTGTATGGTTGGGTAGTCTTAATAGTTTTTAGAACTTATGGGTATAAGTAATATTTCATGTTTTTCAAACCAAAAAGTGAAATATATTTTGTAAAACTATGGCCAAACACATTTTCAAAACTTGAAAAACTTCACCCAAATCAAGTTTTTCAATTATTTTTTTTGGGAACCTATGGCCAAACGCTAGCTTAGAGTCTAGCCTTCTCATATTGGATTAATCTGAATCCAATATTTTTGATGTGAAGCATAATTTATGTGTAAAAGTCAACTCAAATTGCAACAAATAATTGATCTGGATCCATAACTTTAAATATATTAATTTAATACTAAAAACCTTAATAACTGAAACTCATAAAAATTAAACCTTAGATTGAGCAGTCTTCCACTATTGTAAGTAGAAGCAATTTATGCCCTAATGAAAGCACATCTGTCTAACAAAAGTCCATCTAAGGCTAATAGCCCATTCAAAATCCGGCCCATTAAGTCTTGATTAGCTTTAATTCCCGAAGCTTACATGATTCAATGGATGAATTGTTATTCTAGTTTCTACTACGTAGAAGAGCCAAGTTGAGGACGATCACGGGCAAAAGAGTCATTTTGCTGTATTACTCCAACACTCGCTCAACATATGTTTAGAAACATCCGTCTCTTTCAATTTTCCAGACTTCTGATGAACTTTATCTTCACAGCAGGTTACAATGTTAGGTCTGCTAATCTTTAAATTTTTTTCCCAATTCTTCTTCTTCTTTATTTCCTTCATCTTTTTTCACTCCTGGCCTTTTTGGGTTATCTTCAGATTCCCAATTTCATGATTGTTATCGTTCTGTCTTTCCATATATGGCGAAATAAAAGGGAAGGCTTTGTTATGTACAAAATGTAAGAGTGTGACTGGAGTAGATAAAGATAAACAAACAAAACAAAAAAGATACTCCTATGTGATAGCAGTAATTTCATTTGCTTTAGACTTCTTTTTAAATATCCGAAAGTGTCTCTTCATTTACTCAGATATGCATCTTAATTCTAGAAGCTTGTCCTTTAACCAGAGGTAAAAATGTCTAGGTTTCTATCTTCTCGATCATCCCTCTCAATCTCCATCTCCTTCAATCTCTCTTCTATGTCGGTGTCATCTAGATTAAAGATAATCATGTGCTCTACCTTGACCCTCCTTTTCTTCTTTGTTCTCGAACTTACTCTGTTTTCATCTCCTTTGCTCATTATTACTGATCTATCTATTAAATGGGATGCATTGGCAATTGATGATAGCGACTATGACTCTTTGATTCTAGTTTGTGGTGAGCTCAATATGCTTCTTCTATTTTGTTTTAAATTCTTGATTTAGAAATTTTTTGTGGCCTTTACGTTCTGGGCCATGTTTGCTCAAAACCAGGTCCCTATGTCGATTTTCTTTGTCTCCTTCTTTCGATTAGTTTTATTGAACTATACTTTCTTTCTTATATCTATTAAGTGAAAAGAAAACTCGAAAATCCATCTAATAACAAAAGATTTAGAGCTTTCATAGGATAGATGTTACTGACTACTTATTGGTGATGTCTGTATTTGCACTTTGCTACCGTAAGCTCCTCAACATAGTTTAGTTTCTTTTTGGCTTAATACCCAGATGGACCCTTAAACTTGACATGTTTTGTAAGATAGGCATATAAACTTATAAGGTGACCAGATAGACACTTAAACTTACTCAAAGTGTATTTTTTAAGTTTTTCAGTTGTTTTGAAAACAAAAACTATATTTTTCAAACACTCACAATTTTCATGGCCAAACAAGCCCTAAATATATCACAAAATATTTTTTTTAAAATGCAAAAATAAGGCAAACGCATATACATGAGACTATAAATGTGCACTTAAATCAATAAATACTCGCTAATCGCAATTTTGCAGCTTTCAAGTAACTCGGTTTTTTTTTTACACTTGAATAATTAAAAAACAATAACTTTAACCAATAAAAATCCTTAAAAAAAAGAAATTTCAAATTAAGAAATTTCTTTTTTTTAAGGATTTTCTTCTCGGCTTTACAGTTTTCTTAATTTGAAATTTCTTTTACACTTAAAATACTGAACTTAGAAATTTCTTAATTTGAAATTTCTTTTTTTAAGGATTTTTATTGGTTAAAGTTATTGTTTTTTAATTATTCAAGTGTAAAAAAAAATCCGAGTTAATTGAAAGCTGCAAAATTGCGATTAGCGAGTATTTATTGGTTTAAGTGCACATTTATAGTCTCATGTATATGCGTTTGCCTTATTTTTGCATTTTTAAAAAAATATTTTGTGATATATTTAGGGCTTGTTTGGCCATGAAAATTGTGAGTGTTTGAAAAATATAGTTTTTGTTTTCAAAACAATTGAAAAACTTGAAAAATACACTTTGAGTAAGTTTAAGTGTCTATTTGGTCACCTTATAAGTTTATATGTCTATCTTACAAAACATGCCAAGTTTAAGAGTCCATCTAGGTATTAGCGTATCCACAATTTAAATTTTATGAGTTCAACCTTGAAAGTTCTTAGCAGTAACTCATTATATCTTTAAAGTTATGGGTTCATGTTTCTATTTATTGGTCATGAAAGTCAGTGCAATATTGGTCACTTTATCTTTGAGCAAAATCTTTCTTGCCAATATATTAGCCGTCAAAATTTCATGATGCAAAATCAACCACCAATTCTATCAGTTCAATTGTACTGAAATATAACTCAATAAGTATGTTCTTCATCTATGTACTAGCCAATAATAATTAGACCAATGAGTCAAGCTTGTCATAAATTCATTGATCGAGCAATGATCTGAAGTTCTGATAATAAAATGGGAAAGCCAATTAGGAAGTCCTGAAATAATGTGAGATCTCACTTTTGTTTATTTATACAGAATGATCCACATCAAGCCTTTGTTCTGTCAGAGGAAAAGAAAATGCACTTTTAGACAAATGTGGAACTTCTCAGACCAAGTAACCACAATTTCCATATGATTTGGTAGTGTAGCCTATGCCCTTAGCTTACTGAATACTATTACGTAAAAGATATTGTTTCAGTTGTCTTTTTCTAAGTTTCTCCAATCACGCTGAAAAGGTTTCTATTCTTGCCTTACTGAAGTCTGGTTGTGGTAACCGTGGTACATGTGATATAGGAATTAACAAAAAAAATTGCAGTACTCAGTTCATAGGCTCTATGTAATGTGGCTAAGATGCATGTCCATCAAGTTACATCCTAGCAGAGCTGTCACCTTATATTTATCAAGTTGTCTTGTTCTTATGATGTTCTTCATAAGACAAGTTTCTTCAATCTACTTTGATTTGATGTTTTCTCTGCTATTGAAGAGTTTGTTATGTTACCACGATCAAGCTAATCATGTATAGTTCTCATTGCTGATTATTTTGCCGCACAGATGGCTCAAAACTAACAAAAGTGAATTATAGCTCACTCTAATGAATTGATTCTTGGCTGTTAATATGGAGCAGATATGCAGTTCTTCTTGAAGTCAGATGTGAAGAGGTGTTGTTTATGAGGAGCCAAAAAAAGTGCATTTGGAATTTGGGGTCGAGGGCAAGAGTTGATCACTCATGAACTCAAGAAGAAGAAGAAGGAGCTCAAAAGAAGGACTAAATATTGAATGGGCTAGTGGCAAGATATAGAACAGAAGTAAGTGGTGAAAGCTATGAACACGATTATGTAGAGGAATGCAAGGAAGAGGAGGCGTGGGAGCAATAGTTCTGACTTTTATATTAGAACATTGTTATTGATGAGCCCTTCTTACATAAATACAAGGTTAAAAAGCTTTGATTTAGAGTATAAGGAGGAGAAGAAAAGAAGACAAAAGATTTATTGGATAGGGAGTGGAAAGGAAGAAAAAACACATCAAGTTGAGGATAATACCATTGGTGATACTTCCAAAGGAGACAAACTGATGGTAAATCTACGACTACTACAAACTTTGATTAGAGTACTAAGAGGAGGAGAAAGAAGACGATGAGTTATTGAATAGGGATTTGGAAAAGAAGAGTAAAACACTCAGGTTGAAGATGGGTCTGATGTTATACCTACCGATGATACTTCAGTAGGAGACAAACAAACATAAATCCACTTCAAGCGATGGGACTGCCCTGACAGTTTTTTGCTAACACAGACAAAAGGCAAGGAATTTTTAAGCAGTTGCTGAAAGTTCTGCTCTAGATTTAATTATATTGCTTTCAATTATCAATGATAGTACCATTTCTCAAGGAAATTATGCCCTGTACTTAACTGTAATTGCTCAAGGTCGTCACAAGTTGTTGATACCAACTCTTTTCAACTCAGCGTGAAGGAAAGTGTTTCTATTTTCAAAGCCCTTCATACATACAACAATACATTCTAAGAGCTAGAATACATAGAATTTTTATCCATTCATTGGTATGTCTCCTTGTCTCTGTCTTTATGTTCTTTTCTGTCGACCTATTCCATCAAACATGCACTTTCAAGCTAAAATAGTACAAAGTTCATCTATTATTTCTACTCGCCTGAATTCCTTTGGATTTCTACTTTATCATAGTTGTCTTAGAAGGAGTAGATGATATATTTTCATTGATATTCCAAAACTTTTCAGACTTTTCTTTTTGTTTCATTCTTCAAGTAGTCACTGTGAATGAACTTAGTCTCACTTAAATTCACACAATCATGCTAGTTGAATGTGCGATTCAAGTAGTAGTTGAAATTTGCTTGTGTTAATAGTAGAGAATGGAAAAGCTACATTCTAGCCAAAGAAGCATTGAGCATCAAGGAAATGGTCGCCATGTCCTTTCCGAGAAGATTAGAGAGATTTTAATACTGTCTTATAAAGATCGAGAGAGATACAAACATATGAGATCTCAACTTGTCAAATGAAAGCAAAATAGTACAAATTTTACTGCATGTAATCTTTATCCAAATGGATTTTCAGTGGTGTGCTTCATTATTACTTATGTATGAACTACCTCATCCGGAAATGGTAGTGATTTATGTGCTCATAACTGAGCCAATCTCAAATTCGTTACTAACATCCCAGATGACCAAATGATTGATTGTTGTAATGTACCCCAAAAAACCTTCAAGAGTTTATAATGTTGGGCCCGTGCTCATGACTCATCTAGTCTAGTAATATAAATCAAGCACACATAAATACGACTGGATTGAAAATATAACCCAGAAAATTCATCGATTTAATAGCTGAAAATACTATAACTTTATAATTACATGAAAAATGAGCTTCTATAAGTACTCATTAGTAGTACCACACTATATAAGCAAAGATGTGTCTTAAGTAATTTGACATATATACATTGAAGAAGCTCATCGGTCAAATATAGAACCCAACAAGGTTGGGGTTAAATCCCATAGAGAATACAATGAAGAAATGAACTTGTTAAGTGTAACGCTCGACCATTAGTCTATATTTCTAAAGAAAAAGGTATGAATATTGTTTGGTTTGTAAATTATCACACTAATTGCTAGAGAAATATTTGTTGATTGTAACTACTTGATAAAGGGACTAGGGTTGTGGTCCCAAATAAAAAGTAATGCAATTGTGTATCGACTCGACTCACTTATGTGCCCAGATGTAATAAACAATGGGTTAGTTTGACCTTACCAAAAGTTTTCCAACAAAATATTGATAAATTTCATTGCTAAGGTTTTCCAAGCCTTAGAATGTGAAAATAGGGACACCCATTTAGTCTCAAGTTAGCTATCCTATTTCTAGTTCAAACTATTAGATGGGGTTTAAAGCCCCAAATCCTTGCTATTAAATTCTTTTCCTAATCTTTACTCTCTTTTCCAAGCAAAATAAAGATACTTAGGTATAAATAATATAGGCCACCATTAAGAGTCATTAAAGTATGAAGAGTTAATAGAAAACATCCATGACTCATGAATAAAGCTTGAGTATAAAAACTCAATCACGTAACAAACACATTTTTGGTCCCACAACCTTAGCTAAAGGGATTAGCTAGTCATTCATTAAACTAAAGACAAGAAATGATAAAGTATTCAGGGTGCTTACAAAGTTGTTGGAGAAGATGACAAAAAGAGGAATCTCAATTAAAAGCTTCACCAACAATATTTTGTCTTCAATGCTAAGAACAATAACTAAAAGTTTGGAATCTTGAATAATGAGCTCAAGACCCTAGACAAAGTATTTATAGTCTGTAACGACCCGCCTGGTCGTTATTGGACCTTCCGCAGCCCGTGTATGAAAACCAAGTGTATCATCATAAGATTGCTCCACGGGGGAGTTTTAAGTGTAATACTTAATCGTAATTGAATTAGATGAGAGTTAAAGAGTTGTGGGCCTGGGGAGGATGTCTTCGCCGCTACGGGCGAACGACCGCTATAACGATCCCACTGTAGCGGACTATGCAGACCAGTACCCGCGTTTAATGACTTTATTTTGGGATTTAAACCCTTTTGCCCACAAAACCCTTTTTCTAAGCCATCTTTAGGGTATTCCCAGAGTAAAACACTTGATGACTAGGGAAAAGTATCCATTCAAACATCCTTCGCGTTATCTGCCTTAAGTATTTTTCTATCACGGTTTCTGGCTCAAAGACGGGATGGTGGATATTCCATGACCGTTCGTGATAGCTGCTCGGCAATGAGGTAGGTTATGATTTACTTGAGTTAGATGTTGATTTGTAGATCGTACATATGCCATAGAATTGATGGAAGAAAGCATGATTACGTCTTCGGACACAGAGTTCGATTGAATACTGCTTAGGGTAAGATACATGCTAATTTCTGTAAGCATCGTGCCATTAAGTAAATAAGTGAACGAAGATGCGTAATTAATAGGCCCAAACAGGGAAGAAAAATGGTGAGTGTGGTTTGTTATTGATTCTAGTTAGCGTGGTGGGGTATGTGCAATTACTGAGTTGACCATAATGGAGCTCGTTGTAACATGGGAGGGGGCGACCTGTTGCTAAATTATAGGTGTGCTCATTTGGCAGTCATGTTGTCGTTATTCTATGTACCAAGCATGCGGGAACCGATATATTTACTTCCTTGTTGATTCGGAGTGATTCCTTATTCACGTTATTGATCAGTCGAGTCCGAGTCATGGTATGGCTATTGTGTAATGAATTGTATTCTTATTGTATGTATCTTCGGGTAGTATCCACAATGTTAGAAGGTTGGTTTCCTAAGTCTTGTTATGACTCGTGACATGGTGACTTGTGTTCCTTGATATTGATTATTGATTGTTCACATTCCTTATTAATTGTGGAACGGAAATACATTATGATGAGAAAGATAATATAAATATGAAAAGGCATATTTGACAGGGGGTGAGGATGTGGCCTAGTTATGGGCTCGTGATCGGAGGTCAGTTTCGGAGCGAGTGGTACATGGACTCCATGGGTCCCCTGCAGGTCATGGCTATTTGGGCAAACATTACCATTTATCATGTGTGTACGGATATGATACTAACATTGATTGCATTGTAATTGTGTGTTCATGTATTGTGACGATGCCAGAGCTGATTCCGATTAGATGACATATAGTCATAGTTCATTTTGGTAAGTTACAATTGATTTCCTCATGATTGTAGAGATGAGACGTTTACAAGTAACCTCATAATCCGTTGATAAATAGAGGAAGGTAGGTTGAGTTGACCACATTAATGTGGCTAAGTGTTTGGGAGTATGTTGATTTGCTATCTGTTATATCCTATTTTAACCGAAGTCAAAATAGTTTACAACATCCCGGTAATTCCGGGATTAATTAAAGTCAAGGAGTCGCCACCTAATTATTTATGGTGAATTAGGACACCTAAAGTTCATTAAAGTAATTTTTAAAGTTCGTTTTACTGTCTGCGAAACTTAAGATTCTAGGTAAAGGTTCGACTAATCTAGAGGGAAGGTATTAGGCATCATCTAAGATCCATTAACAATGGTTAACCGACCGGACTTATGTTAATTAATTAAGGCTAAAAAATGTAGATGTAGCATTTTACAATGTTTAAGAAAATATCTTTGTAAGTATTGCTAAAGTTATTGATAGACATATAAGAATGTTATTTAAAATAGGACTTGTAGGGAAAATAAAGGTATGAAGTACTCTTGGAAAAGGGTTCATCACTATTAGAAACGACCATTTATTGCCTTTAAATAGAATTGCCATAAAACTAAAAAAAGTTTTATAAAATAATGTCAAGTTATAATTTAAAGTAAGTGGATAGTTTGAAATCGGATTTAATTCCTGATCGGATGACTCAATCCTTTTAGACTTGTAAAAGCAATTTAAAAGAAATTTTGAACTGACGAAATAGGCTAAATTATTAAACTATGAAAGCAAATTCAAACTCTAATTATCTATTATCACTAAACTATCCCACTAATTCTATTAGAGTTCATCTAAGCTAAGAAAGACAACATAAAATAAATGTTAGGCAAGCAAACAGTTACACAAAGATAGAGTAACGGAAACACATGTGTTAAATGGGTTTGGCCCATTCAATATGCTACCCTATATTCTGTCATTTGGGCCTCAGCCCAACAACATTTTTTTCTTTTACCGCAGGCTGCGGATTGGGCTGACACAAGAAGAGAGCTTCGTTGGGCTTTAGCCCAACATCGAATGCGGGAGAGGACGAGTTCCTCGTACTCGTATGCGATGGTCATGCATAAAAATGAAGGAAAAAGGATTAGTATGTAATCAACAAATAAGGCTAAACAAATAATTCTAATCTACTACAATTTTGAAACGGCTAAGCTGCAGTTAATACTTAAATTGGTACAAGGGAAGACTATCCAATTCAGACTACTAGTACAGGGGAGGGGATTGTTAATAAACAGAAATAAAGGAGTTTCAAGCTAGAACATTATCTAACACCCAAAGAGTTCCATTTACACCATCTTATATTTTTAAAAGTAGCTTTGGGGAATAATGATCCCTAACTATAAATTCTCTACTGCAACACCTATAGTAGGTTTACTTTTAGAAGAACAGTTTTGAGAAAAAGGTTTCTAGATATTCAGATAGCATACTCTTTTATCTTTACACGCACAGTTCTGAAGATAACTCAGAGAAATCTATCCTTTAGTATAACTGAAAGGCAATAGCAGATAGGTTCTTACTTAGAAGAAGATGGACTTTCATAAATCTCTAAATGAGCATATACGCCACAGGTCCAACAATTGTGAAGGGGTACGAAGAAGGAGTTTTTGAACCAGGTCTTTGGGGAAATATAATGCAACAAGGAGGATAAACATCACAAAAAAGACTCAACCCCAATCCCAATATGCTTGCAACCCAACATAATCACAAGACAAACATTCACCACACTTAACTATTCCCAAAACAAGAAGAAACAAGTTTTATCTTAAACATCATGTAAGTTACACACACAGAATGATACTAAAGGCAATTCAACTACATGATCAGATCAATAGACTTATGGTTTTAAAACAACAGTCATCCGGAATAGTGAAGCAAAGGCCACAACACTGCACAGAAACGAATCATTGCTGGTCTAGCTTTCCAAAAGGGAAAAGGAAAATGCAGACAGGTCGATAAACTTTTGGACAATTCAATATGAGCAAATCCAGTAGCATCAGACCAAGCCTTAACTACAAGTTTGTACTGTAGAAAACCAAACAGACCTGTATACACTGTTAAACACCAAAACTATGACCACAAGCCCCATTTTGCAGCTGAGTCACTAACCAGATTAGAGTTTTGGTAAATTATCCTATTTAGACTAATCTCATATATATATATATATATATATATATAGGGAGAGAGAGTATTAGGATGTAATCAGTTCGTACTTTCTAAAACTAGGAACTGGAAGACAGAACTAATTATCATTTTCAAGCTAAGGTTAACTAAACTAAACTCATACAAATTTTGAACCAAAACTGGAAGAAGAAATCCGAGCGTCTTAACTTTAAACGAAATCAGAATTAAATTACATCATACAAACTAAACAAAATTTGTGCCACAAACTGATCATTATGAGGAAGCTAAATATTTAAACGAGAACGAAATTAGGTTGAACAGGGACTAATTTAAACTAATTTTTAAACACACATGGAAATTGTTAGACTGACCATGTTGAACTCTAAATAAAATAGAAACGCAGAGTTAAGAAATTAATTGAAGGTATTAAGCGGCAACAGAACTGAAAACAAGATAAAATGCTAAGTATTAGATTGAAACATAACTAAAAGAATGAGGGAATAAGGAAAATCGCTTATGTTCAAATAACACATTGTTCATCATAATTTCATGAGCATACCACATACGGTTTCAAGCCTAAACATGATTTCAACACAACATTATCGGGCAAAAGAAACTGAGCAGGAGATGATATTGCCTTTTTGTGGTACACTGAAAGGGGCGTCGAGGTCTCGGATTTACGCTCGAACGAATTCGAATAAGATCGAAACAGACCAGAACAATTTATGTAGGGAAAATGTTCAAGAGTAAAAGGTGATTGATCAAAAGCGTATGAAATTTTGAGGGTAAACTATGGACCCAAAAATCCTCCCCTTCGGCTGAGGACTTGAGATTATTTATAGGTGAAGCTCAAACTCTAGGGTTTCGTTTGGGCGGGATTTCAATGTGAATATCTGTTTGAATTTTGAACGAAATCGTTTGTGGATTTTCAGATCGAAGAAAAGTAACTTGTCCTCTTGCCCTTAATTGTTGAAGATAAGAGAGAGAGAGAACTTTGTGAACGTTGAGATAAAGAGAGAGGAGAGATTCGTATGAAAATAGCACGGCAAAGTTCTGCCATGGCTGAGAAAGATTCGGACCATTCCTTGAAATGGAAGGAGGAAGAAGACGACAAGAGGCGCGTCTGGAGATTATTCGAAAAATGGAACAACAAAAGCTTCATTTTCGGCTCAGAGTTTGGCCCGCTTCTGAAAAAGGAAATGGTGAAGGGAGAGAGGAGAAGATGACAAGGAGAAAGGAGAGAGAGAGAGAGCAGAGGAGGAGAAAGAGAAGTGCGCCTAGGTTTTTTTCCCTTAGGTTAGCTGATGAAAACGTAGAGGTTGGGCCGTCGGGTCGGGTAGTTTCAGTTGGGCTGGTCGGGTGAATTGGGTAGTGGGCTGTTCCGGGTGAAAGGTAATGGGCTCAGTTGGTCCGAAAGTGTGGGCTGGTGGAATTAATGAATTTAAAGTGTGGGCTGATGGGTTTGGGGCCTGATTTGGCTGAAATTGTTGATCCTTCCTCCTCTATTCAATTATTTTTTGGGCTTCTAATTTAATAACTAGTACAATATATACTATGATAATTAGTGGTTAATATGTAGAAAATAAAGGACTTGATAAAGTATAACTAATTTAACGAGCACAAAATCCGAAAATAAAATGATGACGAACCATTTTGAAATTTGTGATAAAGTAATGCTAGTAATGTTGATAGTAAAATAGTGAAAATGAAAGTAACGATATTAAGAATAGTAGCAATAAAAATAATAGTGAAAATAAAGTGTTTATCTCGTTAATAAATTTAGAAGCCCAAGGAAATAAATTGGAATAATGGAGGGACGAAATTGGGTGTCAACACTATCATTGACTGCATTGCCTTACTTGTTCTTACTTGATACTGGATAAGTGGTGTGAGTCTGGTGTCCATTGCGGGCTGTGTGCTGATTGAGTCTAATCGTTGAACTACGAGTATGTTAAAGTAAGGGGGAAAAGGTAAGAATTAGTGGTCCCACTGACTGTCGGTGGATAGGTAGGGCGAGGTCTGTTCTTTATCATTTGTCGGGGTTTAATTGGTCTAGGAGTTGTCTTGAATGTAATTGTTGTTTTCTGTTGGTCCTTAATTCTTAGTGTTGCATTAACATGGTAATGGGATATGAACATGTTATGTCAGAATTGTTTAAGTATGGGTAGGATGTAAAAAGGTGTTACCACTGTACCCATTTTTTTATTCTGTTGATTTTATATCGTGTTGCGTGAACTAATCTTAGTCGGCCTATGATGCTTACCAGTACACGTGGTGTACTGATACTACTCTTGCTACATTCCTTTTTGGGGTGTAGATATGTTTCAGGTTATTGGTTAAAGGTCTCACTTAGTTGCAGTGGCGAAGATCTTCCTACAGCTTCTGTGTATCTCGCTCCAAGGCAGAAGTTGTGTCATTTTATTTTAAGCCTATTCCTCTGTATTGTAGAAGCTATTGTACACGTCTAGACTAGGTCCCGGGAAGTTGTAATTTTCTAAACCTTTAAGGAAAGACAGTTATGTTTTATACTCACTATGAATTATTGTCTGTTGTACCTTGTCAAATGATTTATTCAATGGGTTGGTTGGTAAGGGTTCGCCTACCAGGAGGTAATCGGGTAGGTGCCCGCACAATCCATAATTTGGGTCGTGACATAGTTAAAGGACAAAAAGTACAAAAAGCTGAAAGTTACAATATGCATCGATCAAAATGCGGTCGCATCTCTGGCCACATCTTGAGTATGCGGTCGCATACTGACGGCATTCCGCAACCCTAGATCTTGGATCTTCTACTTAGTGGTTGATTCAGCCATGTTTGTGGCGTCGCATTTCCCGTATGCGATCGCATTTTCCCATAGACGCCGCATTTCCTGCGAATTTGGGTTTCTCTGTGTGTTGCTCAGGCTCTAAGCATGCGGCCGCAATCAGAGTTTGTGGTACCTCATTTGCTTCGTATTTGGCCGATTTTGGAAATCTTTGTGATATGCTTATGCAATCGACTTATGGTCGCATTTGAACTTTGTGACATCGCATCTGATGCCCCATTTGCGCGATTTCTAGCCCTGTTTCTGCCATTTTGTTCCCTTTTTATCTCTCAATTCCCAAAAACCTAAAAAAAATCAGAAAATTACACAATAAAAATGGAGAATAAAAATCAACGACTTATCAATTTCTTTTCAAGGATCCCAGCAAGTGTCAGAATACATATGTAGCTAGGAACCAACCTCAAAGTAGAGAAGACTGTTGATTGCAAAGTCTTGATATCAAAAGTTGGAATAAAAATGTTGGTTAATGTTTCAAGAAGCCGAGTCTCTCCTAGTTTCTCCCTTATAACTTGGTGAAGATATTTCCAGTTATACCTTGATCTCACGAGAGATTTTATTTTCTTTCTTAGTGATCCAAGTAATCCTCTGTCATGAAATTAAGAAACTTCAATTGTTAGTAATTACATTAAATCAAATCGAATAGTAAATAAATTAATGAAAAGGATCATTCTTAATTATCCATTATGTGGAAATATCCTTGGGTCATGTTCAAGATAAAAGGGTGTGATATCCTTAGTGGAAAAAAGAGAACATCGTTCTTCATTTGGTGAAGTTAACATGGCAATTACGAATCCATTCGTGCTCGTTATGTCGAAGTAATTGATGAGTCTTGCGCCCTCCCCATCCAATTCCTATCATCCAAATTAACGAAGAACTTGTAAATTTAAGTTGCCAAACTTTAATATATAGTTCTATCACTTTCTAATTAATCTAAAGAAATATAGGGAATATGACATTACTTCAAGTTGAAAGACTCGCCTGAGGTTAAGATTCAAGATATTCAACAATTGTGGTAGGTATGATTCCCTAATTCCTCCTCCATAAATACTAAGAATGGTCACAAGATTTCCATTTATCAGTTAGAGACTCATGAACATCTAACAATGTTGTCTTCATGATTTTTTTTCTCAATGCCCATGAGTGCTTAAACAAAATAATGTATGACAAAAGAAAGCTGGCTTTTACAGTATTTTGATTTTTGTTGGCTTTTATAATAGTTTGATTTTTGTTTTTCTTTAGAATTCTGTAGAAGTGGTACATACACCTACGTTTTTCTATGTCTAATTGATAAGTAAAAGTCCTTTCTATAACGATATGGGAGAATTGGTTGGAACCAAAATTTAATAAATGATTTATTACTGCGCGTATAAGTCCCGTTTTCGTTTTGGGAAGTCCCGTAGTAATTGGGGGAGGATCTTTCAAATTAATAAAATGTTAGCCATTTGTTGCAATACAATACCTTAATTCTTGTTGTCAAAAAATCTTTTTGGTAGATATCAAGATTTAAGTAGTTTAATTCAAAGTTCTAAAATGTCAAACAAAGTTCTACTGTCGTTTAACTAAAACACTTCAAAAATTGAAAGGAAAATTTACTACATTCCTAATGTCACAACTATATAAAGAAACAATGAATGTATCTAAATATTAATTGTAATTTTTTATACGTATAGTAATTTGCTAGTGGTTATAAGAAGATTTTTGCTAAAGAATTATAATTAATATTGACTTCAGCTATTGAAATAAAACTTGCTAATATTGAAGAAAATTTAATTCATCCATGTGTCACTATACAAGAAAATTATAATTTTTATATTAAAAAGACTTGAAAATAATTTTTAATTCTATATAATATATATGATTTTTCTGATTATCATAAATAAAAGGTTTCATTTTTTAGATTTTTAGTTTGGGTTCTTCAAATGACTGAGCAAATCAGGTTAAGTTTCTATCTCTCATTAATTAGTACACATACCTATCTTGTTGGATCTGATTGTTCCTTCTTTTGTACATCCGTTTTTTCTTCTGTTTATGACCGTTTTATATACCGTTTTAAACTCAGTTTTTTGAATCAATTGTTTTTATTTGTCCGCAAAAAGGAATAGTTGAATGAAATAATTCTGAAAAGGATAACTTGATCTAAAAGTGTTAAAAAGGGTGAATTTTGAAGAAGAAAAAAATACACGAATTTCATTTGAAACATTTATGATATCTTGTTAAGCTATGGCTCTAGGCCACTGATTACATTGAGCCGCCCTTGGTGATGATGAATTAACACGACTTATTCAAGGGTAGGTATGATGGTGTATGTTATTTGCATATGACATAGTATTGATTGACGAGACATGTGGTATAGTTAATGATAGACCGAAAGTTTAGAGACAAACCCTAAAGTCTAAAGGTTTCAGGTTGAGCAGGACTAACACATAGTATATGAAGTGCAAGTTTCGTGATGCATCATATGAGGCGGATGTGGAAATGAGGATTGATACACAGGTAATCCCCAAGAGAGGAAGCTTCAAGGTATCTTGGATCAATAATTCAAGGAAATAGGGAGATCGACGAGGATGTCAAATCATATTAGAGCGGGTAGATGAAATTGAGGCTCACATTCGGTGTACTATGTGATAAGAAGGTTCCACTGATACTTACAGGTAAGTTCTATATAGTGGTTTCTAGACCAGCTATGTTATATGGGGCAGAGAGCTGGCCAATCAAACTTCACACGTTCGGAAGATGAATGTAGCGGAGATGAAAAAGTTTACATGGATGTGTGGGCACACTAGAAGAGATAAGATTAGAAACCAAGATATACAGGGTAAGGGGGGAGTGGTCTCGATAGTGGACAAGATGTGGAAAGCCAGAGTGAGATGGTTTAAGCATGTAAAGAGAAGGAGCACAGATGCCTCAGTGAGAAGCTGCGGGAGGTTAGTAGTGATAGGTCAAAGGAGAGGTAGAGGTAGACCAAAGAATAATTAGGAATAAGTGCTTAGACATGACATGACTCATCTTCAGACCCGACATAGAAACTCATGAAGGTCGAGGATTAGGGTAGAAGGCTAGAAGCTAGTCAAGCATATCTTCCCTGTGAGAGAACATGGTTCTAGCTTAGAGCACCTTGTCTGATCCTTCTCTTAATTACCAGTATCATTATTGTTGTTCTACAACTATCTTATTCTTCAAATGGTGTTACTATTGTTATTTATTTTAATTGGGCTATCTTTACTGTTTCCGTTGTTAGTACTTTTATTTTCTACAATATTTTCACCGTAGTTTTTACTTTTGCATTTGTCAAACAAGTTTTTGAAAACACTTTCTTGAGCCGAGGATTTACCGAAAACAACCACTCTACCTCACACAAGGTAGGAGTAAGGTCTGCGTATACCCCATCTCCCCAGACCCACTTGTTGAATTACACTTGTTGTTGTTCTGATAGATATTGTTGACGTGAATTTTTTTTTAAGTCGAACTTCAATTTTTTTTAAATCCATTTTAATCATTAACTTGGCTAACTCTCTTGTCTAACCTGATAAAATTAAATAGTCTAGCTAAATATATAGTGCAGGGGACCTGTTTTTTTTTACATATATCGATTCCTCTCCCCTCTCTCTCCATGTCAGAATAATCATGGATTTATCTTTGTCTCTCTTCACTACTGAAAATAGGATGAAAATCGAAGGCCAAAACAACTCGGCTTTCGACTAAAATCAAGGAAAAAAGGACAGACTTGACAATGTCGAAAAATAGTGCATCGGAAGGAAAAAATCGATGGAATATCTCAATTAAACCGTGGGATGTCTGTCGGTTATATAAAATAAGTAAATATCGTTTTTTATTGAAAAACTGATATAAAATAAATAAAAAACTATTTCTTAGAAATTATAAAAGAATCACCAAAATGAAATGTTTCAACTGAGAATCAAATCTAAGTATGTACCATGGCATTAAAAAAATTCCACCACCTACCTCTCATACTCTTTGGTTAAGTACTACAGTTATTTTTATTTATACTTCAATTTTAGTTTTACCTTAAAAATTGATGGACGTCCGTCAGTTTTCGTAAAAACAAATAAAAATTGACAGACTTTTGTCGGTTTTCTTTAAAAAAATAAATTTAAAAGCAATTATAGTTTTGCATATTTTGCGCGAAAATAACTGAGGAAAGTACCCCGATTTTCTTAAAAAAACATTCATTGACTTTCTGACAGAGTCCCTCAATTTTTCCGTCAGTTTAATTAGTCCGTCAATGTTTCGCCTTGTTTTAGTAGTGAGCTCGTTTTAGGTCTATTTTTTCGTCTTTGTCCTTGGTCTCTACTTACTTCTTCCTAAACAAATGTATATCAGAGGAGCAAATATATAGTTATATATATTCGACTCATTATCGAGTCAGATAAGTGGAGCGGGTCAATTTACTGGTTAAAATAATTAGCCTTTTATTTTATAAAAGTTGGACCAAAAAAAATTCCATGTCAAATATGTGTGTGTATCAAAAATATCGGTTGAATTAGTTGAGTGACTTTATACGTCAAATGACAATAATTGAGTGACTTTTCTGTTATAAAACAAAGAAAAGTGACTATGAGATAATTACTATTAGTTGAGTGACAGTTTGAGAAATCAGCTCTCAAATAAATCGGTTGAACTGTGATTCATAATGAAAGAAGTCGAGATTGATAATGAGTTGTTTAATTATCAATTTTCTAACCAATCTACAAAAATCATTTTCCATCTAATAGAGCCCTCTCCAAGTATTTAGAACTCGTTTGGATGGGCTTATAATTTATGGCTTAGGGTCATTCGCACAACTGCCCCTATTTCGGGGTGGTCTTTAATGTTTGCCCTTCAGCACTTTTGGCGCGGTATAACTTAGATTTCGTTCGGCAAATTTTACGTTTAGCTTCAGCATATGTATCATAAAACATGTCGCAAGTTATGTCGGACAAGGCAAAACTTTCAATACACAACATAAACTGAAAAACGACATAAGTTTCAATTTCGCTCGACTGAGTTTACATTTGACTTCGGCATTATGTAACATAATATTCATATAAGTTATGCCGGAAAAGGCAAAACTTTCAACACTCAACATAATCTGAAAAATGTTACACAATTTATACCGCATAACTTAATTCTT
This sequence comes from Lycium barbarum, assembly GCF_019175385.1. Taxonomy (NCBI): domain Eukaryota; kingdom Viridiplantae; phylum Streptophyta; class Magnoliopsida; order Solanales; family Solanaceae; genus Lycium; species Lycium barbarum. The sequence continues at coordinate 27,471,596 of NC_083346.1, read as the reverse complement.
ACAGAACTTGTGCTGAGCAAGGCAAAAGTTCAGTTTCCGAAGATAAAAATGGTACAGAACTTATGCCGAGCTAAGCAGGCCTGGATATTTTCATTAAATAAGTAACATAGGCAAAAATTAAAGACCACAGATATGAGGGGGGGGGGGGGGGGGGGGGAATTAAAGAACATTAGTTTAAAGGTTAATCTGTGCAAAAACCTCTACGGCCTATAAGCATAAACTATAAGTAAGGAATCTTAACTTATGATTTTTTACTTAAGTACCTCAAATTATTTTTTTACCTTACCCAATAACGCTTAAAAGCGCCTAAAATAAGCCAATGGCTAAACAAAACAGATACTATAATCTTATAATGGTTGATTTTTGTGTCGCAAACATAGTCTGGATTTATGAAAACGTACATTAGATATGTTAAGAGCAAGAGCATGTCATGGCTGAATTAATATCGTTTGCTTTGACCAATCACCTACTTGAATTAGATTCTCCTTTAATTATTATAAATATCATTGAAACGGCAATGTACCAACAATCTATAACATACAAATTACTCGTTATTTCCCTTCTCAAACAATAGTTATTTCCCAAAAACAACAAAATAAATAGAGTGGGAGAATTTGAAAGTCCTCGTACAAATCGAGGTAGAAAATCGGACCAAAAACAAAAATCAGGGTAGAAAGGAAATTCATTTCTTTTATGCACTTTTGATTAGAATTACAAAGTCCCACAGTAATTAATATAGTTACTAAATCTAATGTAATATCAAGAGGAAAAACGACTTCAAGTAAGTCCACTAATAAAAAAATTTACCCCTATCCCAGGGGCTTCCCTCCCTTGGTGACTCGAATCCACAGTCTTCGGGTTAGAGATTGAGGGTGTTTACCATCTGAGCAACCCCTCATATCTAATAATAAGACTTACTAATAAAACAAAATTACCCCTCCCCTAGGAGCATCACTCTTTTTCCTCCCTTGGGGACTCGAATCCACAATCTTTAGATTGGAGGTTGAGGGTGCTCACCATCTGAGCAATCCCCTCCCGTCTAATGATAAAACAGGCTCCTTCTCCTCGCGAATAGTTAAAATATACTGAAATAGTGAAATTGCACAAAAATTTTACTATGTAAATTTTAAAAACTCCCTTGGATACTTAAAGTAATTAATTCCTCCCTCCCTCCTCTTCATCTTCTCCTATTTTTTTTTTCTTCAGCGACTAAGACAGCCAAACTTATGCCTTACAACTCCAAAAAATTGATTAAAAAATTACCGCATCACGTTCCACATAACCTAAGTTAAAAAAGTGCCATGCAAATAGAAGAAGGTAACTTGGGTAAAATCGTTCTTCTAAAAAAACATGCCGAACTTATTACTTCCTCAGTTCTAAAAAGATTGACTTATTTTTCTTATTAGTTTGTCCCAAAAAGATTGACACATTTCTATATTTAGAAAAAATTTAACTTTATGAGATGATTTACGGTCACACAAGTACCTAAGGTTTGTTTTGGACCACACATTTCAAAAGTTTTTTTTATTTCTTAAATTCCGTATCAAGTTAAACTAAGACAATTTTTTTTGACACGGATGAGTATAATTTAATAAACTAATAAATGAAATGAAAACCAACAAATGAAAGAAGACGATAACTTCACGCCAAATTACCATTCAACGACCAACCAATAAAACCGCGTCTTAACAAGAAATCTTTTAATTTTATTAAGAAATCACATGCATAGTTTATTCCTCCTAATACCATCAATAGGCCACAAAAATTAATCACACTTATACATACACCCTCACTATATATATATATGTTTCAACTATTTTATTTTTTCCAAACATTCCTCACAAAAATTCACGACAATGGAGATTATTTCCTTGAAGATGAACAATATTACTAAGGTGGATAATATATTTCCAATGTTCAATATTCCAAAAGCTGGAAAGAACAAATTGAGAATCACATCGAGTATTCAGGCTGGAAAATCCAATAATTTGTATGAAGTACTCTCTCTATGCTATGAGAAGAATGTAGGGATTAATGATATAAAGAGAGCTTATAGATGCATGGCTCTTCAATATCATCCTGATGTTTGCCATGATCACTCAAACAAACAGGAGTCCACAAGACGATTTATTGAGTTGCAAAAGGCCTATGAGACTCTCTCCGATCCCATTTTACGCGAAAATTATGATTATCAACTAAGCTTGAGGGATTCAAAAGGAACATTTGGAAGAAAGTCTGCTGAAAATAGTAGAATTGTTCATAAGGATGTGTGGGAAAGGCAACTCAATGGGTTGAGAAGAAGATCTTTGCATAGGATGGAGAATAAGAGAAGCAACTAATTGTTGAAAGAGGCCATCATATCTTGGATTGATGATATCAATTACTCCTACATATTTTTTCTTTCAATTTTGGTCTTTCTTTATTTGATTAATCAATTCTTTGATATTTTTCCTCTACTCTTATTCTTTTTTAACGAATAGGATCATCAGGAGCTCATTCTTTCTACTATGTATGATTGTCATTCAAGATTGGTTGTTCTTGAAATTTATCTTTAAGTGAATCGTGTTCTTTCACTTCTTTTACTTCCTTTTGTTGTGAATGTTACCAAATGTATTTTAGATCATAACTTAAAAAGAGAAGCTCTACTTGTAAAATGAAAATGGATTTAAAACTTGGAAAAAGAATTGTCTTTGGATATTGAAAGAATTATTTTCCGTAGTCTCCTTTCATTCCTTGATTTGGTTAAGATACAAAAATATCCTACCTAAAATAGGAGAGTATAAAATATTACAAAATATTCTAACCCACAATAAGAGATTACAAAATATTTACATAATCTATCACACCCCCGCAGTCGAAACGGGAGGTTTACGAACGCTGAGACTGTCACGAAATTCTTCAAAAAGGACCTGAGGAAGACCTTTAGTGAAAATATCTGCAATCTGATATCGGGACGGGACATGAAGGACTCGAACTTGTCCCCGCGCAACCTTCTCACGCACAAAATGAATGTCCATCTCAATATGTTTGGTGCGTTGATGTTGCACCGGATTACCGGACAGATATATGGCACTCACATTGTCACAATATACCAACGTAGCCTTGCGAACCGGACAATGTAGTTCCAATAAAAGATTGCGAATCCAGCAAGACTCGGAGATAACATTAGCCACACCTCGATACTCTGCTTCAGCGCTAGACCAAGAAAGAGTTGGTTGTCGCTTTGACGACCAAGAAATCAAGTTGTCACCCAAAAATACACAATACCTCGACGTAGAACGACGAGTGTCCGGAAAGCCACCCCAATCTGCATCGGTGTAGGAGACAAGGTCGGTGATCGATGAGGGGTAGAAATGCAACCCATGGTCAAGAGTGCCCTGAACATACCGCACAATCCGCTTAAGAGCATGCATTTGATCGTTCCTCGGATCATGCATATGTAAGCACACCTGTTGGACAGCATATGAAATATCTAGTCTCGTGAAAGTGAGATACTGAAGAGCATCTGCGAGACTACGATAATGAGTGGGATCTGCATAAGGAGCACCCGAAGTAGCACTGACCTTCGGTTTTGTGTCAACCGGAGTGAGAGAGGGCTTGCAAGATGACATACCCGCGCGATCAATGATTTCCTCGGCATACTTACGTTGAGAGAGGAACATCCCCCCTTGTGACGGGTCACAACAATGCCAAGAAAATAATTCAAAAGACCTAAATCCTTCATAGCAAATTCGGAACCAAGCCTATCCATGATGGAACGACGGAGAGCGTCTGAGGATGCAGTGAGTATAATATCATCAACATATAGTAAAATGTATGCCATTTCAGTCCCTGTATGGTAGATGAACAAAGAATTATCAAACCTGCTATTAGAGAAGCCAAGGGAAAACACAAAATCTGCAAATCGTCTATACCAAACACGGGGAGCCTGTTTAAGCCCATAGAGAGACTTACGCAATAGGCAAACATAATCAGGATGTGTGCGATCCCGAAAACCCATCGGTTGATGCATATACACAGTTTCCTTGAGCTCACCGTGAAGAAAAGCATTCTTCATATCCAGTTGATGTATAGGTCAATGCTTTGACAACGAAAGACTAAGAATAGTGCGGATAGTTGCCGGTTTCACCACCGGACTAAACGTCTTACCACAGTCAATGCCAACCTGCTGAGTTTTTCCATCACCTACAAGTCGGGCTTTATGCCTCTCAAAATCACCATTAGACTTTTCCTTATGAGTAAAAATCCACATAGAACGAATAAAATTAACATTAGGTGGACGGGGGACCAAATCCACGTCTTATTCCTAACAAGAGCATCAAATTCATCATTCATAGCCATTTTCCAATTCGGGTCACGAAGAGCGGCCAATGGGTTACGAGGTAGAAGAGATTTCGTAACCGTGGTATGTAAGTTAAACGGACGTTTAGGCTTGACAATACCTCGTTGGCTGCGGGTGACCATGGTGGGACGGGGAGTGGGGATAGTCGGCTGGACAATAGCAAGGGGACGGGGGCTGGCAGTCGGTCTAGCTGGGGCTGCCTCACCGTGGGACTAGCAGTGGTGACGGGAGGCAGTGGAAGAGCAGTGGTCGGCTGGGCAGCGGGCGGGGAGGGGGCAGGGGCCGATTCTTGGAGGTGATGAAAAATATAAGGGGAGATCCCTTCATCCAAAAAATCGTATGTATGGGGTTGAGGAGTAGGAAAGTTAGCAAAGGGAAACTGAGTCTCATCGAAAACAACATAACGACTAAGGATGATCATATTTGATGATAGGTCATAGCATTTGTAGCCTCTATGGTTGGATGGGTATCCCAAAAATACACAAGGTGTAGACCGGGCCTGCAACTTTTGAATCATAGTTGACGGGAATAGAGGGTAGCACAAACACCCAAAGACCCGAAGGTGAGAGTACATAGATTCCTTATGATATAGAGCATGGAGGGGAGACGTATGGTTCAATAACTTGCTTGGTAAAATATTGAGTAGGTAAGTTGCCATTTGCAATGCATGATGTCAAACGGAAGGCGGAAGAGAAGCGTGGGCAAGAAGAGTTCGCACAACATTATTGATAAACCGAATCTTCCTTTCGGCCTTCCCATTTTGTGAGGACGTATGAGGACAGAAAAGACGGAAAGACATCCCATTCGACTCACAAAGACGCCAAAAATCATTATTTTCATATTTTTTCCCATTATCACATTGGACATTTTTTATTTCTTGTTCAAAATGCGTTCGGACATGGGCCCGAAATTCTAAAAACTTAGCAAAGACATCAGATTTCCTAGCTAAGGGAAAAGTCCACAAATATTTTGAGAAATCATCCAAGAAAAGAACATAATAACGATGACCCATGGAACTTAAGACAGGAGAAGTCCATAAATCACTATGAATAATATCAAAAGGCATACAAGTGTTCGAATTAGACGGAACAAAAGGCAACTTAATATGTTTTCCAAGCACGCAAGAACGACAAATACTAGAGCAACTAGAATTATTACATTCAATGCTTTTATTGATCCTAAGAGAATTCAAAACTGACGCTCCCGGGTGACCCAAACGATCATGCCAAAGAGAAGAAGACAAAGCAGCAAAAGTTGATGGAGAATTGGTTGTGTTTGTGATGGTGGTGGTGATGGGATATAGATCGCCCCGGCTATCACATCTCAATAGCGGCATCCCCGTCTGAAAATCCTTCACAGAAAAACCCATATGGATCAAAATTAACAGACAAAGAGTTATCAGTAGTGAACTTTCTAACAGAGATTAAGTTTTTAATGAGTTTTGGGGCGTGGAGAACATTTTTCATCGATAAAGGAGGGTTTGGGGGAGGCAAATGAGTATGACCACAACCGTGAATTGGAATTGAATGACCATTACCAATAACAATACCATGATGATGATTGCTCAAATTAGAATAAGACGAGAGATTATTATTCGTGGATGTCATGTGAGATGTGGCACCGGTGTCCATGTACCACTTCTGGTCCGGAGGATTCATAGTCATCGTATGCATTGCTGATTCGATGTCCGTGGGAGCATAAGACGGGGCATACATCTGCTGATACGGGGCAGCAGCATACGCCTGCTGCGGAGGCTGGGGAGCAGGGCCGAGAATGCCCGACTGTTTGGCCGAGGGGCCTTGCGAAGACGTCGGCCAAGTGGACGGATACGGGCAAGGTGGCACGGCCCATTGTGGCATCAATCCCCAAGCATAATTTGGAAGCTGCCACGGGTGAGGAGATGGGTGACGCGGCCAGCTGCCTGGCGGTGGCTGAGAATTTCCGCCGCTGTGATCGCGGCTGCCGCCACCGTTTCCACGGCCAGCGCCGTTTCGACTGCCAGAATTGCGGCCTTTGTTGTTGTTATTTTTGCCCCTGTTATTCACAGCATGACCAGACGAATTAGTATTATCAAAATAAGAAGTCGAACCCTCACCACCTGTGGCAGCCACCATCGCCGAAGGAGTAGAGTGGGCCGCCTGCATCGCCTATTCTCGTTCCTCCAGAACGAGTGAGGAGCGCGTCTCAGTGAAAGGAGGCAATGGTTTGTTGTGACGAATCTGCGTTCCCACACCCTTGAATGCGTCGGTGAGACCCGAAACAAGCTGAAGAACAAGGCGGGAATTGGAAACCGGAGCCCTCACATTTTTTAACTGATCGGAGATGCTTTTGAGCCTTTGACAATATGCAGACGCGTTCTGGAAGTCTTCCATCCTAGTTGTGGAAAACTCTTGTTCGAGCATAACGGCCCGGGAGTTTTGATGGTCCTGGAAGATGTCACGCAAGCGATCCCAGGCTTTCATGGCCGTTGCTCCAGGTTCAAGAATGTAAGGAGGTTATTCGAAATTGTGGAATAAATCCACTGGAGCACAGTCGCATCAAGGGTCGATCAAAGTTCTTTGTCGTCATCGGAGGGAGGGGCTGCCTGCGTCCCTTTCTCTGGTCCGATGATATGGTGTAGGACCCTATGGGATTTGGCGTGGATTTTAAACAATTCCGCCCATGTACCGTATTGTGCATTCTCCATTTCAAGAACCACAGGAATGTGATTACGGATGTTGGAGACGGCGAAAGCGGGGTGAAAGGAAGATTTGGAGTCGGACATGGTGGCGGAAAAAAAATGGCAGCCGACGGAGCTAGGGCAGCGGAGAGGAGAGAGGAGAGGAAAAAAAGAAAACCCTAGACCTCTGATACAAAATGTTACAAAATATTTACATAATCTATCAGATATTGTCTAGACTCCCAAGAAAATATAGTATATATATATATATATATATATATATATATATATATACCATGGCATGGTGAGAAAGGAACATGTGGCATTTGAAGGAGAAACGATGCTTAGTCGTATAACTTGGTCGGAAAGAGAGACTCTGGTTAACCCCGAAGCAAACTTGCCGAGTCAATTTTTTTGGGTCATTAATTAAAGATAAACGTTGTGTGACCGGTCCGGGCTCGAAACAGATGTTACGATTTAGAATTAAAACAACATTTATTGTCTATTATTGCTCAATATTAAAATTTAACACAGCTTAAGTGTTGATGTATTTGTAGTATAAAAGGAGCCTGAAGGCCTCTCAAAATGATCATCAAATAACAGCAACTTACACACATTCATACTATCCAATTTCTAGTAATTAAGTTTATTTTATCATTCTTTTGTACCGAGTTACCATTAGTTTAGCAAAGGCGAAGCAAACAGCTGTTCCACCGGAGGAAAGCCTATCAAAGGATTCTCTCCAAGGATTAACAAAACCCATGCTTATTTAATTCATTATTGCTTTACAATTACTTTACTAATTTATTCAATTTCTCTAGTCATTATTGGATTTATTATTTACTGTTTATAACAAATCAATTCATGTATCCTTTAGACCTCAAATAAATTTAACTGCACTCTTTTTTAGGGTAAACAGTTTGGCGTCCACCGTGGGGCTAAAGATAATAGTGATATTATTTTGTTGCTCTAATTACTTTACTTATTAATTTTTAATCTCTGTTACCAGGTAGTTCTAACAATGACAAACACTGGAAACCAAATTGTTGGAGTATTAAACAACACGAATACACAAGAAAGAGATCCGGCAACATGAGAAGTTAGGGCGGGGAATCCTCGAGACCAGATTTCTCCTCGTGGATCCAAGCATATGGGAAACGATGTAACTCCCAATGATGAGCACGAAGAAGAAGTAGCAGCTAAAAACCCAAGGTTAGCAAAAATCCTGGACCTACTCGAAAAGCAGCAAAAGGCTATTGCTCGAGTGCCTCATTGAAATTAAAAGAAAGCCTATTAGAATTTCACCCTACAAAATAGGTGGATGTTCATAACAGGTATGAATAAAAAATTCGAGTGGAAGATGATCAGTTTGGATTGCCAGCTGGATCTATTGGCAGGATCGGAACCATGACAGACCAAGAAGGAATGCTGATCACGATCCCAGATATGGAAAGAAAAGTATCAACCGTATGATCAACAGGAGAAATCCTGTTCAAGACCAAAACGAAACCAGAATAATCAATATGAGAGGCCAAATTCTGACAGAAAAATCGACTCCACTCAAAATAGATGAGGATTGCAGTCCAAAACGCGACAGTGGATTTAGTTACAAACAATATTGAAAATTCGAGGTTGTCGGAATATAACTTCAATGTTGATTTGGTGGAATTGGTTGCAGCAATAAATAAGATTGACGGTGCGAAGCAACCCCTACCGATGAGGTCAGATCCCAGCCAAAGGGATATGAGCTTATTTTGTGATTACCATGGAACCCATGGTCACCGGACTACTGACTGCAGGCACCTCAGGGACGAGGTTGCACGGTTGTTAAAGGGTGGTCACTTAAGAGAATTCTTAAGTGATAGGGCCAAAGATAACTACGGAAAGCATAGGGATTTGGTCAAGCAAGAGTTTCAGACCGAACCATGTCACGTTATCAACATGATAATTGACGAGCTCGGAAAAACCAAGAAAATCCCTCCGAATAGAAATGATGAGGTGACGGGAGTTTGTGGAACCCTAGATCATAAACAAAAGAAAGCTTTGTCAATTGGCGACATATGTGAAGAGGAAATTTCATCTCGACCTAGTGATTTGGTGATTTCTCCTTTGATTAATAGTTGCGTAGTTTCCGAAGTCGCAGTTGTTCCGAGAAGTGCAGTGAACATTAATCAGTGGGGAGTCATAGAAAATTTAGCAGTGATGGGTGAAATAGTGTTACCTGAAGGAGTTGAGAAATGAGTTATAGAGTTATTAGTTATCACCGAGGCGGAGAGTGGAATACAAAGTTTCAAGTAGTAAATGGAGGCACAAATTTCAAGGTTATCTTAGGAAGAACTTGGATTCAAGATACGAACGTTGTGATCGCAGCTCCATTCAGACGGTTAGAATTTCAAACACCAGAGGGAGTAGAGTTTGTCCCGACGAAAAGCTTCGACGAATGGAATGTCTAGTAGCAGCTTCGGCAAGGAGAGTAAAAAAAAATAAAAAAAAATAAAAATAAAAAGAACGGTGAAGATGGAAGAATAAGCAGAAGGAATAAGTGAATGAGTATTTGATCATATAAGATTACAGGGAAGAAATTCATACCAAATGATTGAATGTCAAAATCATTCGAGGTAAGTTTAATTATTATTTTTTGAATGCTTTTTCTAAGGAAAATTCAACACTTATTGCAAGATCAAAAGGAAAAGCGGATTCAAGCAAGAAATTAGTTCGGAGGCAACGGAAGATTACAAGATTACTCAGAGAACTTAGAAAGCACGTGTTGTACTCTATTTCCCTTCGATCGGTTTTTATCCCTGTAAGCAAGCAAAGGATTTTTCCGGTAAGGTTTTTAATGAGGCAGCAACAAACGTGTTACCTCAAATAAATTGGATCGATCTAACGTCAGAGGCCACAGGAAATCAAGAATGATTCAAAAGGTTTTTTAAAAGAGGAAGCAAGACAAGATACTAGAGACTGACGAAGAAAATGTCATAGGAAGTCAAAGCTTTTAATGTGATACAGTTTTCTTAGGTGGCTGTTAGCCAAGCTATAAGCCGGCCAGTCAAAAAACTGTCCAAGTTTGATGGATTTATTTCCTAAAATTTTGATGTTGCAATAATAGAGAAATGTATCAGTCAAATAGACTTTTTCTCTCCAAAAAGAAAAAATTGTCATTGAGAGTTATGCATACTTGAATTATACACAAATTATAAGTTTGCATTTCAGCAAATAATACCCAAATGAATTAGAGACATCTAATTCATAAGCATAGTTATAAGGCCTTATTCATGAAAAGAAAATGGAGTCGGAAGTGTCATTCCTGGCCGAGAAAATCAAATTTAAGGATATATGAACCCGAGGAAAACAAATTTGAAGGGTATATAAGCCCAATAAATACAAATTCAGAGGTGTTAAAACCCAAGAAAGTTTAGCACAATGATGTTTAAGCATGATGAGATTATTATCCATTTGGAGAGATTTAATCCGGATGATTATAAAATACAGAGAACAAAAAAAACGAGGAAGTTATTTATCCAAATGCACTAAAGGTGAACATAATTTGCACTTATATGTTGTTCCCAAAATAAAAATGGAAGAGCCCATTTGCCTCAAAGAGAAAAGGAGTTCGGGTGAACAGAAGATTAAAAGCTAACTTCCGGTACAATGCATCAGGGTAAGCTTAGATTATTTGCGTATCTTTACTTTTGCATTAGAATAAGGTATAGTTGTTTGAATTATAACAATGCAGAAAGGTGAACAATTGTGTTTATTAAGATTTATAAATACATGTTGGGAAATTGAAAAGATACAACAAAAAGCCCAAGGCAAGTATAAAAGCTGAAAGGGCTACAATATATCAGCAAGTTGCTAATTCTCAAACTAAACATCGATCAAAACATCCATTGTTCTCATCACAATTGCAGTAAAAATGAAGTGCTGGTATTACTAGAAGATATAAAGACAAGCTCTGGCTGAATCATTTCAATGGAATAAAACTTGAAGAGTGAGTGACACCACAGTAAAAATTCTCCTTATAGTGAAAATTCTTCCTATATGATTACGGTGAAGTTAGCCTACGAGCTTCTTCTTCAAACCTCTCTGGAACATTCTTCGAGGATAAGCGGGGAACAACTTTGCAAGACCATCAGTAGACATGTCAAGAAGAGCATCAAGAAGCTAAACTTCTTAAATATTCTCTTCTTTGATTGTTCCCTAGTAACCTCGCTTTTGTGTTCTGTTGAGAAAAAACCTGAAGAATAGAAGTGGCAACTGTGAAAAAACGGAATAGGTGACTGTACAAAGTACCGGAAGTAAAAGTGGACATTTGATTAATGAAAGCAAGTGGTTATCAAAAGAAAGAAATGTGCCCGTAAGCTATGTTACAGACCCACAAAAAAAAGCCGGTCTCATGGTTTGCTTAGGCTTACAAATAAGACTTGGAAAATTCCATAAAAAAATTGATAATCATTCAGAACAAATAAAAAAAGGAATGGAAATACCAATTTTAAAGCTTAGAGAAAGTACGAGAGCTAAGAGTTCAGTGCAGCTCCGGCAGCAGGTGGTGACTCAGAATCTTCACTCCCGGTTTGTCCATTTATGGATCCTAGATGTCCTCGAGAGCCATCTCTGCAGCCTCCAGATCGATTTCAGCATCAAGAAATGACGTAGGAAGATCAAAATCATGAGCACTTTCTTCTTCAAGTGTGTCCCTCCGAGTTTTTAAGATGGCTAGATCACGACGAAGTCATAATTTTTTGCATCGGGCTCGAAGGCTGTCCCGGGAAACCTCCATACTGAAAAGTTGGCCCCAGATGTTGCTCAAATCCCCCTCAAACCTGGCAGCCTTATTCTGAAGACCTACATAAGAGAAAGTCAGAATCTGAAGAGAATTCTCCTAGTCCCTTAGTGAATTAGCAGCCTCTTCCAAGCGCATTCTCAGGGAAGCTTGGAGAGAATTCAAGTCTCGAATCTCAGCCTGCAGCCTCTTAACTTAATTCCTTAGACGATCATTAACTTCTTGGAGCTTAACTTCTCCACCGGAGGGAGCAATTGATCGTACAAATACAATAGTAGATGTGGCAGCCACATGACCCTGATAGAGGAAAAATAAGAGTGTCAACTGGAAATACCATGGAATTGTAGGTGAATTTACGAGGAAGACAAAATAGGCACTTGAAGAAACAGATTAGCCTGGTGAGCCAAGGAGGATTCCAAACTGATCACCGGAGGTATTGGACGAGGAGATGAGCCCGAGGTTCCGGCTTCAACCAGTGGAATGAAGCTTCTTTATGATGGTTCACAGACTGGAGCAGCAGGATTTCCTGGACGCAATTCAGAAGGGAAAACCTTTGGTTCCACGGATGCTTTGCTGGAATCATCATGCAAAGGGTCCTGGGGATTGCCAACTTGAGGCCACTTGTCATTATCATTAATCAAAACCACCTCGGGCTGTGCATCCTGTTGTGTTTTGCACCACGCTTCCATGAGCCGGCATCGGGTTCGCACTTTAGAACCAATTTTTGTCGGAGATGTTGACGCATCCTTTGGCTTACGCTTTCGGATGGAAGAAGCAACATTGACAATATTGGACAAGGCAGTTTTTTGAGTAGGGACTCTTCGGGAAGTGGTCTGCCTCACAGGAAGACCTACAAGGAGAGTCTTAATAAGAAAGAAAAAGGCAAAAAGAGGAGGTGTGAAACCATATTAAAAAAAGCTGGCATACCGTGGCTTTTTCTCCTCCACCAATCGGAGGTCATGCTTCTCCAAGATCTAGTTATGTTAGGAGTAGCATGTAACAATGCAACGGCCCACTCGAAAATCCCAAATAGGAGTTCAAGCTCTATAGGAACCGCTATGAAATAGCATACGAAAAGAGGGATTAAGTAAAGGGAAAAATGATATTGTAGGAAGAAGAAAGGTAAAAATAGTAAACAAAAGGCTGACGAGTTTTATTCCATGCCTCCGAAAACGATGAAGATGACAAGTCTGGATCATTGCAAACCTATGAAGCCATCCCCGGTCAAAATCATCCTCCGGGCTGACCAAACAACGTCATTCACGAGGATGTAAATGAACCAACCCTCTACGGAACACCCGGGGAGCGTACAAATGCATCAAGTGGTCTAGAGTGAATGCAATACCAGGCTGGTTTGCTAAAATTTGAATACAGTAGACCAGGCGCCAAATTTGAGGAGCAACTTGACCGATACAAACTCGGTATCGGCGGCAAAAGTCTTCAATAATTTGGGGAATTGGGAGATTGAAACCTATCGCAAAGGGATAGGTGTGAACCATGGAGAAACTTTCGAAGTGATGGTTCATCCTGGCTTCAGAGTTAACAGCAGAAATTTCAACTTCGGGAGTGAAGTTGCAGTTCTCTTAAACTTTGGGGATAATATCAACATTTATGAAGGATTCGATATCCTCGACAGATTGATGGCGGTCGACAGCTCTAAAATCTTCATGATATTTAAACACAGTAGGGAGGATATCGGCGGCAACGGAATTAAGGTCGACTTCTTAGCTTGTTGGTAAGATTGAAGCTTTCCCAGAACGAGTCCAGGAGGTGGAGTGTTATTTGGGGATGAAGAACCAGACATAGTTAGAATGTTAGCAAGAAAGGAAAGGATAAAGATAAGGAAAATTTCAAGAGAAGTTTCTCTCGTTTTAGGAAAGGAAAGTTTTGGTTGAATTTGGGCTTGATTTCTTGCCTTATATACACTTAATTTAGGAAGATGAAACATTTGACATTCAAAGAGGCACAACTTTTCAGAAACGGTAGCTTTATGTCAATCATCGTGATTGAAAAGCTGTCGGCGCTTCGCTGCACAAGCATTGAATTCAAAGTTCAATGGTTTTCTTTTCTGAATGAACCGATAGGACGATTCATTTTCCCGCCATTAAGTGGAGATAGGCCCGGTGTCGTTTTAAATCCACTCCCCAGTGTTATTACACTCCACCGAAGAGTTGGGGGGGGGGGGGGGGAGCTATTTGTATACATGATAAAATATAGCTTGACACATGGCATGAAGAGAAAGGAACACATGGCATTTGAAGATGAAACGCTGCTTAGTCGTTTAACTTGGTCGGAAAGAGAGACCCCGGTTATCCCCGGAGCAAACTTGCCGAGTCAATTGTTTCGGGTCATTAATTAAGATAAACGTTGTGTGATCGGTCCGGGCTCGAAGCAGACGTTGTGATTTAGAATTAAAACAACATTTATTGTCTATTATTGCTCATTATTAGAATTTAATCACAACTTAAGTGCTGATGTATTTATACTATAAAAGGAGCTTGAAGGCCTCTCAAAAGGATCATCGAATAACAACAACTTACACACATTCATAATATCCAATTTCTACCAATTAAGTTTATTTTATCATTCTTTTGTACTGATTAACCATTAATTTAGCAAAGCCGAAGCAAACAGTTGTTCCACCAGAGGAAAATCTATCAAAGGTTTCTCTCCAAGGATCAACAAAAGCCAGGCTAATTTAATTCATTATTGCTTGCACAATTACTTTACTAATTTATTCAATTCTCTAGTCATTATTGGCTTTATTATTCACTGTTTATAACAAATCAATTCACGTATCCTCTAGACCTCAAATAAATTTAACTGTACTCTTTTTTAGGATAAACAAACAGTCCATCTAAGGCTAGTAGCCCATTCAAAATCCGGCCCATTAAGTCTTGATTAGCTTTAGTTCTCGAAGCTTACATGATCAATTGATGGCTAAATTGTTATGCTAAGTGAATATAAAAAAAAAAAAAAAAAAAAAAAAACATAAATACGACTGGATTGAAAATATAACCCAGAAAATCCGTCGATTTAATCGCTGAAATACTAATAACTGTTATAATTATATGAAAAATGAGCTTCTATAAGTAGCTAGTGCCTAGTCATTAGTAGTACTACACTATATAAGCAAAGATGTGTAATTAATTTGACATACATAATGTGAAGAAAGTAATTAAGATTGTTTGCAACATATTATAAGGAAAACAAATTGCAACCACAAATAAAATATGAAGAAACATATATTTTATTGATGAAGCGGGTACAGATCTGTCTATTCCCTTAATTCTTCTCTCTTAGATTTTCTCCATGATTCAAGGTCCGTTAGTAGCGTATTTCTCAAACATAGGATGACCTTCTTGATGTACTTGATCTCCAAGAACGTCGGGCAACATTTCGTATTTTGATTTGAATGACAATATTTGGTGTCTCGATCTCTTTGTGAATACTCATGAGTTATGGGATATTCAAGATGTCTTTCTTAGGGAATATGTGTCCCTTTATATAGGCTTGAGCTAGGGTTTAGGGTAGAGTAGTCTCCAAGAAATCCTAATAGATATTAGGCTCAACTGGTAGAGTCCTACAAAATTTCGATGTCCATTCTCAGCCTCGGTAAAGTCCATCTTGTTGCAATAAGAATGAACAAAAACAAATAAGTTTTGGATAATGTGATAAAGATACCAATTAGTGTTGCAAACACTTTACCCCTTTTATTTATGCCAAATAGCTCAGGAACAAATATGTACGGAATAGAAAGATTCCAACTTTGGAAGTAAATAATGATAGAGATCATGGAATATTAACAGAGCAGAGAAGGTTGGTTTAATGGTTTTGCATTTTTCCCTTCATTTTCGTTCCCACCCCCACCCCCCACCCCCCCCTCCCACCCTCTTTCTTTTGCCTAACAAAGGTAATTGTTTCCCTTCAAGGACAATGGGCAAACCACTAATTTGAGCGGGGCATATCCAAGGTTCATCCGAACCCCCTTCATTGAAAAATTACACTGCGTATATGGGATTAAATTTTTGTTTTATGTGCATATCTTGAATGTAGAACCCCTTAACACAAACCAAAAGCTTAGCTCAGAAGTAAAGGTGAAAAAGAATATTTTATTGATAAATTCTATGAATCTCTAAATACTCTCTACAATCTCCACGATATAAAATAACTAGCAGCAGCTCTATTTATAATAGTATAAAACCTACTTTAACTCAAAATAGGAAAACCTATTCCTATACTAATTTGACTATAAATCCTAATTAGACGTGAATTAAAATACCAAATCCTAACCAATTTTGGTTTGCTACAATTTGAATTATTATTTCCAACATTCTCCCGTAATTCAAAATTATGTATCTAATTCTTGATCCACTTGTCACCATCTTCAATTTGCCGAGGCACTTGTTTCCAGTCCATCAATTGTTGAAGCACTTTCTCTTCAACCGCCACTCACTATCTTCCAATTTGTTGAAGCACTTTCTCTTCAACCTTCACAATCGTTGGAGCACTTTCTCTCCAACATTCCAATTTGTTGATGCACTTTCTCACCAACCTTCAATTGTTGAAGCACTTTCTCTTAACCCTCACAATCGTTGGAGCACTTTCTCTCCAACATTCCAATTTGTTGATGCACTTTCTCACCAACCTTCAAAACCTTTTTTTTCTTGGTTTCTTTCTCTCTCTCTCTTTTGAACCTCTCTCGAACTTTTAGAGAAGAGTTTCTTCCTTCCTCTTGTGCATGTTTTCTTGCACCTCTTTGAACTTGCAATCTTTCTACCAATCATTTAGAGCATGATTATTTTGCTTCCTATATCATTGGCCAGACATTTGCTAACATCATCATCATTGGCCAGACGGGCGGCATATATGAGTCATAGCCGCCCGCCGGCAGCGGAAGCTTTTTGATTTTCTACCAGGATCATAGAAGCTCTGATACCAATTTGAAAAAGAATATTTTATTGATAAATTCTATGAATCTCTAAATACTCTCTACAATCTCCACGATATAAAATAACTAGCAGCAACCCTATTTATAATAGTATAAAACCTACTTTAACTCAAAATAGGAAAACTTATTCCTATACTAATTTGACTATAAATCCTAATTAGACATGGATTAAAATACCAAATCCTAACCAATTTTGGTTTGCTACAATTTTGAATTATTATTTCCAACAAAAGGGGTTCAAATTTTCATAGAAAACCTAAGTACGAGTTTTGCACAACAGTTTCTTTGATCTTTTGAACCCCCTTAGCAAAAATTCTACCTCTACCACTAAATTTGAGATTTTATTCTCACACCATCTAATTTATATTCTATCTATAACAGACAAATTCATTTGAATCAAGAAATTATTTTTTACCTCCCAGCCCGTAGAGGCTGATGGAATTATGGGTTCAATTGAATCCTACTCTTTTCGGACGAAATATAAATATGAGGAAAACGCTAAAATTTTAATAAATAATAAGTTTTGAATCACTAATTATAAGTCTGTGATGGACACAAGGAGAGAAATATTAAAGATCAAACTATTCGAGTTTAATCTTGAATCTGCCTATGCAGCCTTGTCGCCGCGTAGACAAATCAGCTTTGCTTATTATTTTTGTGATCACTTAAGAAAAATATTGTGTCTTATTTCCCTTTCCTTGAGCACTAAAAAACTTGGTTATGTTTTACATATTTGGTCGTCATAATCCTGTTGTGATCTATGTGACGAAAATAGCGTTATCATCCCGCTTCATTTTTTCATTTCAATCACAAAAATTATGTCACATCCAGGTGTTAGAAGGTCATTTTGTCCGAAGTTTGATACTTTGGGGGCAAAATTAGGAGTAAAAACGTTCCACTCTAGTTCTAATGCCACTCATCTGTGCAAAATTGGAACTAAAACCTAACCATTATAAATTAGTTACATTACTTTGAAAATGTCACATAACCTATATAAAATTTCATTTAGCAAGATACTTGAGTTATTTTTGCATAATCATGATGTCGCAACTCAAACTGTAATATCAAATATATAAAAAAAAAAAAAAAAAAAAAAAAAAAAAAAATCATGAAAACATTAGCAAAATATTCAAGCACTGACTCACGTGAATAACGCAATCACAAAGTTTATGCTCCATATTAGAGAAAAGATTCAAAATAGTTCATTTAAGTTTGGACCTTCATTTAAAATGATCCCTAAATAATACGATGGAGCAGTGGAGCACTGATGATTTTTAACATTTTATTTAAAGAGTGGTTAACTTTTGGTCTTGATATGACTAAATTTACAAACTAAGGGAATAATCAAAGTGTAAATCACGTGGCTCGTTCCCAAGTCCCAACTAACGTGAAATGGATATACAGAGAAAATATGGGTCTGAGAAAGTGTAATTCTGGATGGCTTCTCTGTTTTTCTTGCCTTTCTTTTTTACCTTTTTTTTTTTAAATGTTTTCCTTTATTTTTGTGTATTCAAGAGAAAGCATGTAAACGTTAAATTAAAAAAAAAACTACTTTTGAGGTTTGATTTCTTTTTCTCGTTTAAAATAAAATAAAAATGTCATTCTTTTCTTTCCATTCTTCTTCCTCTCGCGCATCTATTTTTTGTATTTTTTTATGGGCAAAAAACATATATGTACATGGTAAGAGGGTATATTTACAGAACATGACGATATTTTTCAGTTTACAAAATATATCAATAGACTTGTTACAAAATCTATACGAATTATGTAAATTAAAAAGAAGCAAATGCAACACATTAAATAAGGTAAGGAAATCATTTTAGTTATTTTATCCACTTTTCTCTCTCCATTCAAAATTTAGAGATATAGTTCCGTGATTTTCTCCAACTTTTGCTTCCTTATTTCATCCACTTTTCTCTCCCCATTCAAAATTAAGAGATATTGTTACCTAATTTTCTCCAATTTTTACTCAAAAAGTCCATTATAATCGGTAATTTTATGTAAATATTTCATATACCAAAAAACATATATGTATAATTTTCATATTCAATATGTATAACTGTATAGATTTTTATATATGAAATATGTATAAAAATTGTATGTGTATTTTGATTATTATAAAGTACATATAAATAGTATAAAATCTAATCAAAGTATGTATAAATTTTGAGAAAAATATGTATAATAAACTTGTAATTGATACAAACCAGATTACATACAAAGTTCATACACCAGAAAATAAATATATTTTAATTTTTGTATGCAATATGTATAAATGTATAAATTCGTTATAATTTCTACGTATGAAATATGTATAAAAGTTGTATGTATATTGTGATTATGATAAAGAACATATAAATTGTATAAAATTTAATCAAAGTATGTATAGATTATGAGAAAGTATATATGTATAATAAGTTTTCTAATTGATACAAACCAAATTCCATCCATATTTCATACACATATCAGTTTTCTACATTTTTAAGACTAATTGATATCGAATTTGTTCGCATTTCATACACATTGTGCTGCATATATCTAAAAAATGGCATATAGCAGACTCCGTACACACTTCATACATATGTTAGTTTTCAACATTTTTTAAAACTACAGTTTATATAATTTATACAGATTTTCAAAACACATAATGATCATATATATCTCAAAACGATACAAATCAGTTTTTATATACAATTAATACACAAGTTAGTAATCAAAAATACTTTGTAATATTGGTTTGAAAATTTATACTAGGAGAGAAGATGAATTTTAGGTATGAAAATGGTGTCTATCATAGAGGGAGAAAGAGAGAGAAATATTTTTAAAAAGAAGAAGAAGTTGAATGGTAAGTATCCTAGAATTAAGTCCACGTTTAAAATCAGATTTTCTTCCTTAAAAAAAGCCTAAAATCGGGGGTATCTCATTAAGCTCAAATCTGGTATACTTTATAATTTTATTAATATGTTTTGTAAATAAGAAAAAGTATTCTTATGTTTTGTAATATGGAGTCTTAAATAGGTATTATTAGGTTATTTTCCCTTTTTTTATTTTGCCAAAATGGTTCTGGTTTTGCTGCCTCTCCTTGTCCAAAAGTTTATAAGGGAAAACATTGGATACCCGATAATTAATTAATAAATTAATCCTTTTATATATATTTGAGAGAAGCACACAATCATCTTCTCAGGACTTTAATATTATTATGCATCCTTTTAACTGAAAAAAAAAAAGTCTTCTTAGTACTTTGGGGTTTCCGCTTTGCCAATTGAAGTCTCGCTGACGATTCAAATTTGAACATCTATTCTATTTTTAAAATGTGCATATTGTTTAGTATAATCTATATTTCCTATTTACTTTGGATAAATAGAAAATGAGAAAACAAAACCCACAGAGAGATATTGAGAAATAAGTAGTTATAAAAGTTGTTACATCTTGTTAATTCGCGTTCGGCATAGTTAATAAAAATAATAATTTAAAAGAGTAGTTTGGACAAGATTTGAAATCATGATATGAAACCACTGATTTGAAATCAGGATGATTTGAAGTTGAAGTTTTGTTTAGACATGCAATTTAAATTTTTTAAGTTGTATGTTTCCTCATAGACATAAAAACCCTCACAAGTTGTGAAAACCATCGAAAACTTTCCCAATTCTTATACATTCTTGCCAAATGAGCAAATCACAATTCATAAAAAAATTAATAAGCTACTAGAAGACCTTTCTAAAAAATACAACATCAATTGATCGAACTTTAATTCAATAAAAAGGAAATTTGAACATGAATTGTAGTGTAACTACTCTTTAATGCAGTTGGTAAGAGTAGATTTGTTATAAATATACTACCAACTTGCAGATCCTTTTTAATATTTGATATAAATGATTGGTAAAAATATCTACGCACTTATGTTTTATAAAATATAAATTTATGGGTCAAATCTTATATTTAAAAAAAAAAAATCATCATTTGGAATCGCAAATCATACTTTTTTGGAGAATTTGGGATTGGAAACCATGATATGAAGTTGCAGTTGAAATTTTGTGTAAATTGCATAAACAAACGCTGATTTGCAATCAAAACATGAAATCATGATCTCACATCGCATAGCCAAACGCCTACTTAGAAATAGTCACAACATAATATATTAGTTTTCCTATATTTAGTTTCACTAATGAGCAGTATTTTAAAAGGTTTTTCTGGACTTTTTTCGGACTCGACCTAGGGCGGACTTATAAAACGTATGAGGCTCACATATGGGGTTTTGTTTTGTGAGGTTTATGCCCCAAACATTCGATTGTACGTCCTAAATGGCCTTTAAAGACACTAAGTGGTGAGCTTTAATGATAAAGTGTGAATTGAGAAATGGAGGGAAAGAAAATTGGAAAAATTACTTTTTCAAGTGAACTTTCTCCCAAATTGGTGAAGGAAAGCAACATTTGTGTGCTTATATGTAGAAGCACACCTTCTATCATAAAGAGTTGAAAAGCTGGTCTCCCCTCTGACCATCGTCGTTGTTGGATCGGCTTCAGATTTGATCAAAAAATCTGATTGATTTATAATATTTTTGGACCGTATTTATTTTTCATTTCCATCATTTAATTTCCTTTTTCTAATATTAATTCGTACAAAATTTAATTCTTTCATTTAACGCCAAATAATTTTTCCCAACCGTCATTTATGAATTTAAACATTCTTGGCCAAAACAGAAAGTCACCTTCTATCCGAAAAAGTACATTTGCACCTGTTAGTTGGTTATTAAAAAAGAAAAAAAAAATAGAGGCTTCGCCTCATTTCACACACCAAGAAATCACGAAATTTACTCTCTGAAAATCAATCTTCTTCTCCCCTCTTTTGTGCATCGGTTTTCAAAAACAAAAGTAAGTGTCCTGTGATTTCCTACTATTTGTTGAGTTCGCTGAAGTTCTGCAATTTCGATTGCCAGTATTGAAAAATAGAGTTTCATTCTATCCTGGAAGAAACTAATCCAAACCTTGGGCAATTGTGAGGGGATTAAATTCCTTAAGGAAACACAGTTTTCTGTTGGCTCGAATCTAAATCATTTTCTATTTTTTTCAGTATAGCGTGAATATAGGGATAGTATTAAACACGTCTAACACCAACGCTCGGGGTTCGCCTTACTGTTCACAAATCATATGTAAAATTTCACAATTACTTAATTAACATTGTTGACCCCCAACATTCTTTAACAAATAATTGATAATTTTTTTATTTAACTATAGGAGTATGAAGATTGAGAAGGAGCCATACTATTGCATATATACTAATTGAGACAATGTGATGGTGATTTTTTTTAAAAAAAAGTTAATTATTGTATGGTGGCGTGACCTTTATATCAGCAAATCAGAAATTACAAAGCTGAGAAAAGCAAAAACTCAATCCTCCATTCTAGTTTGTGGCCGATGACCGCCAGCCAAAAAAAGAAAATCACAGGCTAAAACTATATAAGTTTTTCACAAATATACAAGTCCAGCGTGATAGACAAAAAATAACTTACCATCTAAATTGGTTAAGAGGATTATAACTTCCACTCTTTACATGTAATGCTTTTGGCTTTTCATCATCTTTTGAAGTAGAACCAGAAGTATTCACGGTCATGGAGCTGAAGGAGACTTAACAACAAGCTTAGATGGTGAACATCACTTGAACATTTCTTCTAAAAATAGATAATCAAATTAAAATTTACATCTTCACTTGTTATTAGTCTTCTTGTCTAAATTCTATATCTTTAAAATGATCAAACTTTTATCATTTTGCTATTTGAAAGCAAAGTATGAAGGAGTAATGTCTTAAATTATAGTAGTATTAATAGATTTTATCAGTTATATATTTTTAGGAAGGTAAAATGCATAGTTTGACAATATCTTAAATATTTATTTATTTTAATTGCTCCAAAGTTATGATGTTTTTAGTTGATTTCCACCTCATAATAACTTTATAAATATTGCATTATTTATACTTGTAAAAACATGCTACATATTTTATTTTCTGCTAGTTTCTTTAATCCTTTCATTTTTCTTAACTTTTAATAAACTTTCTATATTTTTGTGTTATTTTTCTTTTTGATTAATTCATAAATTTAAAAAATAAAGCCCTTTCTTGTCCCCTTTTAACACATTGCTCATGAAAAGTAAAATTTGAAACTTTAGCTACATCAAAGTTGGTGACGATAAAAGAAAAATATCACATGATAAACAGACACTTTCATAAGTACATTTCGTGTAACACTTTTTAAATGTGACGAAAGGCATTTTCATGTAGTGAAAAGTCCAAGTAATAACACAACGATGGATATAAATAGCGAATACGGAAAGCCTTATAATATTATTCGTTTAAGATTTCATTTGTACGTAATAACTCATACCTTCACTTCGTGTAAATGCAAAGGGAAAAGAAGGCAATTCTAGCTATATAGTCATTATACTTTGCAAAAGATTACAGATATTTCTTTCAGTATTACTCTATTATTTTTTGCTAATCATTAAGGAATATATATAAACTTAATCAGGTCGATTACATATTAAGATGAAGAGTTGATGTAGTTCATCCATAGTGGAGATCTGTATAGAGACTGAAATATGGGGAAGATTAATTAGTAGTAGATCATGAATAGGGAAAGGCAAACACCATTATTTAATGGAGGATAAGGAAAGGCTGAGAAAAGCACACAACATGAAGTGGAATAGTTTTTACTCTTTTTGGAGGAACCAAACGAAATGGTCAATTAGCTACTATTCTTAGATTCTTCTTCGTTCTAAACCTCAAGAAAAGAATACCACTGCAATCATGAGGGTACCTTATTTTCTTAGATTCTTCTTCGTTCTAGTTGAGTCAATCTCACATCTCAAATACGATTATCTCCTTAGCACCTAATTAGGTTTCGATAAAGAGACCAAAACCCTTGGAATGCGCACGAAATTAAATCTTCATCAAGGGTGCATAGTGAGATGGATGGATCCCTCGTCCCTCCATATATCTTTAATCAAAGGTTTTAAATTTAAACTCTAAAAATGAAGAAATTCTAAGTAAGGAGGGAGTAATTTCCCCTTAAATGAGTCTCATACTTTAAGAAGTCTGAATTAATCGATTCAGAAAGTTTCAAATATCATATAATAATTTATTTATTTTTTAAAATGAACCCTCCAACCAACCTAACCAAAAAATAAAAGTTTAGATGATCGTCCTAAATTCACCTACCCCACAACCAACCTAACAAAAATGGCTAGTTTTGCTCTTTCTTAGAAACGTGAAAAAGAATGGAAAAAAGTGAAAGAGAAGGTGAGAACCCATGGGAAAACTCAAAGTTCATTCCTTTGAAAGGTTATTGAACTATTGGAAACAGGTGAATAGGGTTTTTTTTTTTTTTTTTTTTTGTTTGTTTCATCAAAAGATTACTTTTCTTTCTTTTGTATCAGAAACATTACATAATTTTTGCTATTTTATTCAAAAGATGATTTCTCTTTTCTTTCTTTTGTATCTGAAAAGTCACATAACATATGCTATTTACTCAAAAGGTGACTTTTTTTTTTTCTTTTGTATCAGAAACGTCATATAGTTTTTGCTATTTTACTATAAAAAAATCACTATGCTTTCTTTTATCATAATTATCACATAATTTTTGCTATTTTACTTAATTTCAAGAAATTCGTTATCCAAGAAGTATTGCTTTAAAATGAATTGTTTATCTTTGGTCATGACTCATGAGCATTCAATATGAGGTTACCCTAAATGTGCAATCAAAATTTTGGACGAATCCTCAACCCCACGTGACCACGTCAACTCAACCAGAAAAAAAATAGAATAGTATTTATCTTTCTTAGAAACATGACCAAGAAAAAAAAAAAAAAAAAAAGGATGAACGAACCTTGTCCATTAAACCCTCACCAACTCAGTCACTGGGATTTTTTTCAAAAAATAAATAGAGAGATATAACCGAGGAAATAATTCGGTAAATCTACTTAACTGTTATTAAAGAAGAAATGCTTCTACTTACCAACTGCAATTGCACTAGAAAAAATTAGTGCTTCTCTTTTTCTGGAAACATTATTATATTCCGTCGATTATTAACCTCGTGCATGTTCCTCTAAGATCATGCTAATTTAACCGTGACATATCACATCATGACCAACCTTAAAGCATTCACTACTTTGTATAATCAACGCATAAATAATGCATTGTTGATAATTGAATAGAGCCTGTAAAATAGGCAGTGTGGTAATAAATCTTGTATATGGACGGGATATTTGGCTAGATAAGTAACATAGGGTTCACCAATTCCACTCAGTAAAATAGGTGTCCTCTGACAGAAAGGTTTCAATAAATTATTATTAGTACTTTATTTATTCACTAACTAATAACGTCATATCAGAACATTGTGGTCCCTGGGACCCAAAAAGAGTTGATTTTAGAACAATTTCTGTGTAGTAACAAGTGGAGCACAAACAGCAGGCAAATTTGAAGTGCTATACTGTTTGTCCTCACTAATTGGTCTAGCAGCTACTTCCAAGAAAACTGCTACTCTATTTGAATGAAGCTTCTGGTTATGCATGTCTATTCTGACTTTAAAAGAAACAGCACAAATCGATCTGTGTACCTGTTAAAGTATTTAATCTTTGTGAAACCAACTGGTGAGGATATTATTGAAGATATAATTAAGTAAATAGAAATATACTTCTCTAATAGCAAGTTTTCATAAATTTGATTGGTCTCATACAGTAATATGTTATCAGGGATGGTAGAGGTCCAATTTATACCTAAGAATTTTGATCATTATAGTCTAGAGCAATATAGCTGTTGTGAAAGATCGTGGACTAACTAGCACACAATCACACCAGAGCAAATGGTGAAGAAAAATAATATAAGGATTTAACAGGGTCCTGCTAAGCCTAATCCTCGCGGCAGAAGCAGAGAGAATTTTCCACTATAATAAGAAGAATTGTACATAATCCCTAATTACAACTCCTGTATATAGATCCTATATATCCGTCCTAATCCTACAAATTGAGAATGCTTTCCCAAACCCACTAGGAAATCTGATATAATTAGGATTTATAGAATTCAAGAGACAATTAACAATAACAAACAATGTTTCTATTGATTCAATGTATGGCATTATATCTATCATCAGTGCAAATACTTGCTCTTGGCCCTTCATTGACTGCTTACTTTTTATGAGCAAGTTAAGGACATAAACCTGAAACTAACTCTCCAGTGCATGCTCATCTGTGCTGAAGATTGAATGAGGAAATGGTAGGACTAAAATTGAGAATAAGGACCTCCAAAGAGATAAGATTTTAATGATGTCCTTTTCATTTGCCATGCTCAAATGAAAGAAGCTAAACAATGAAACGTTACATCAATATCCCTGTGACCTTTGCAGTGACCTTATTGCATTCTAGGTACTATCTAAGTTATTGGTACCATTTCTATATTCTGATTAGCATTTTTTGAGTGGGAATATTTCACTTTTTTTCATTAAAGAAGTTGTGCAAGACATTTTATAAACTCATTTACAAATAGAGATACTGAGGAGAGTACTATATATCACCTCTGGGACAAATTTATCTTGGATTGGCTACCTAAAAATCACGCTTGCACCATAAATACACTTAGATTCCAAGAGCTCAACAGTCGAATAAGGTTTTCTAAAAGAAGGAAATGTACTATCTAGTGGAAAGTTTGTTGATATTGAGTGTGTGTGAGTAAAGTCCACTTGAAAAGTAGAAAGAAAAAGAAGTTAATACTCTTAAATGGTATGAGGCCTTTTGGGGCTTGGTCCAAAGCAAGCAATATAACACTATGTTTTCTTTGTTTGTTTTAGACAATTTTGCCGTTAAGAGATTGAAATTTTGTTGAATAATCACAAAAATTATTGAAGTTAAGGCATGTTTAAGATGCTGTCCTTAAGAATATTTTGCCAATAGTGACATATCACATTATTTTAGTTAAGTATAATAGAAGAGTAGAAACAGCATGAAATAACAACCATGTTGACCCTTTTGAAACCATGTGAAACTTGTATTGTAACTAGTAAACTTTTATAGAATCCATATATTGTGCACGTTTTTACTTTTTTAAGTCGAGGGTCTATCGAAAAAAAACCTCCCTACCTTGCAAAGATAAGGGTAAGGTCTACGTACATTCTACCATCTTCGACCCTATTTACAAGATTGCACTGAATATGCTAAGTTGTTGCTGTTGTATATATTGTGCATGCAGGGGAGAAAATCCATTATTTTTGCCTTTCAACCCATTTCTCGATCGCACGAACCCAATATCTTTACTAGACACTAAGCTAGTGTTTGGCCATAGATTTCCAAAAAAAAAAAAAAAAAACTTGATTTGGGTGAAGTTTTGAACGTTTTGAACGTTTGGCCATAGTTTTTTTAAACATATTTCACTTTTTGTGTTGGAAAACATGAAATATTACTCATGGAAGTTCTAAAATCTATCAAAAATATCCCACCATACAAAACATACGTAGTTGCTAATCCCAAATTATGCAGAACATGGTATTTTAATAACAATTACTAATAACACACTTACTAGCTACTACAATTCAAATTACAATACAAAGATCCATCCGTGCAACAAAAAAAAGGGGTAGTAACTAGCTATTCTTTAATATAATCTTCCCATAACAGTAGTAATTGTGGAAACATGGTAGATACGGCTTTAATGGAGGAACATGGTAGATATAATTAGTTAGGTCATACAAGAGTTTGGGGTAGTTTTTAAAAGGTTTGAAAAGGTCAAAACACAGATCTTGGCCCAAAAATGGGTTTGAGCCAGAATTTGAGATTTGAAGATTTGTTACCAAATCTATCAAAATTTTATGGCAAAACAAAGATTTGAAAATAAATCTTCAAAATATGCTCTCAAAATATATGGCCAAATGGGAGCTAAGGAATGACTCTTTATGAAGTAAAAGAAAACCATGTTTTAAACAGTGAGACACTTTTCTTTTCAGATACTCCTACTATTCACTTTCTTTCCAATAAATTTTAGTGAAGAAAATAATTTTTTAAGTTAAAGAAGCTGATTAAAGCCTTTTTAGTTGAAGTTATGCCTTTAACAACTTCAGCTCTGCCAAGGGCCATAAATTCACTTTGAGGCCTTAGCCATTAGCTTCATCTTCAAACACATTCTAACTTGTATTGGCTAAAGAGAAACAAGAAAATGGCTGTATCAAGAGAAGGTGAGACAGAGTTCTCACAATTAGAGGCATCAAACACAAAAGGGTTCTCGCAAACACTTCAAGGAACTGAGAAAGTACAATTTTCTCAGTTCTCCCAAACAGTTCAAACACCTATGGCTTCTGACAACGAGAGAAGGCGTGATTGGGTTCTAAATGTGCCGAAACCACCAGGCTGGTTATCAAATCTGAAGACTTCATTCAAGAAAACAGTAATCTGTCCTCTTGAAAACAAGCTTGAATGCATTGGAAAGCAGCCTGTTCCTGCACTCGTTTCGATTATCAACGTCATATTTCCTCCCCTATCTTGGTGTAAAGAATACAATGTAACAAAATTCAAAAGGGATGTCTTGGCTGGTTTAACTCTTGCAAGCCTTTGCATTCCTCAGGTAAATTAATTAAGTTAAAGTTCTACTGATACAATCAAATATCTCTATAACAACATTGTTTGTTTCGATATTTTTTTTGCTGCTATAGCGAAATGCTATTATAGAGAATATAATTTAAGATAACATATGAAAGATCGGTTCCAGAGAAAACAAAACATAGTAGTTATAGTGAAATGTTATTATAGAGGATGATTGTTATAGTGTGGTTTGACTGTAACACATAAGTTTGTCATGTTTCAACACTGATCTTTTCATTTATTATTACTTATGTAGAGCATTGGCTACGCGACTCTCGCAAAACTTGATCCTCAATATGGCCTGTGTAAGTGAAATCGTTCTACTACAAGGTTGTGGTTTAATTTTCTATTTTACGAATTACACTAAAACGTCCTAACAAATTTCTGTTAATTTCTACTAGACACAAGTGTTATTCCGCCACTTATTTACGCTATGATGGGGAGTTCAAGAGAGATAGCAATTGGACCAGTTGCTGTTGTTTCACTTCTCTTGTCCTCAATGATTCAGAAACTTGAAGATCCTACAGCTAATCCAATTGGATACCGTAAGCTCGTGCTTACGGTGACCTTCTTCGCCGGTATTTTTCAAGCTGCGTTTGGACTACTTAGGTAAGTTTAATTTTTCCTCAGGTTCATCTTAAAATTTACTATTATCAGTTAATGAATGTTAGTGCTAATTGTGTAGAGATATCACTCATTAATTGCAGGTTGGGATTTCTGGTTGATTTTCTATCACATGCTGCTATTGTTGGTTTCATGGCTGGTGCTGCCTCTGTGATTGGTCTACAACAGCTCAAATCACTGCTTGGGATTTCAAACTTTACAAATAAGACGGATATCATCTCTGTCTTAACTTCAATCTGCAAATCAATGAATACAGTAAATCAATTTGTCCTTTTTGTCTTCTCCATTCTTTCTACAGCATAATATCTGTTTTTTTTTTTTCATAAGTCAGCTAATTCAAGTGTTTGTTTTGGCAGTTGCATACTTTTAGCTTTATGATTGGGAGTTCATTTCTGATCTTCATCCTTCTTACCAAGTACTATCTGGTAAGTAACTATCTCCTTTGTAAGTGTATTTCACTCATTGTACTTATCAGTGGCGGAGTCAAAAATTTTACTATGAGGTTTAGAATATATAGAAATAAACACACAAGAAGCCAAGGGAATTCTAATATCTACTATATATACATAAAACATAATTTTCACCTTATATATATGGTATAATTTTCAGCCAATTTGTACTTATTTCCATCCCATATTGAACGAAGAACATCAGCTTTAGTATAGTATCAGAAGTTGTGATAATTTAGTTATTTGAATGGTCAAAATGAATTAGTTTCGACCATATTGATATTTCAGGCAAGGAAGTACAAGAAACTGTTCTGGTTAGCTGCAATGGCACCACTGCTGTCTGTAATTCTGTCAACACTTATTGTTTTCTTGACAAGAGCCGATAAACATGGAGTTAAGATAGTGAAGCACATCATTGGAGGATTGAACCCAAGTTCTATCCATGAATTGCAGTTCAATAGTCCCCACACTGCTGAAGCAGCCAAAATTGGGCTAATCGTTGCACTTGTCGCCCTCACGGTATGTTGATTTCTTGATTATAGTTAAACAATTGGCGGATGTTATTTTTGTTTAAAAGATTTATCCTAATTTATTTTTATGAAGATTAAAAAGTTTGAATCTGAATACACATCTAAATATTAAGATGTGCATCAAGATTTAGATGTATGAATTTGAATATACAACTGAATATTAAAATATGTTTTAAGATCTGAATACTATAATGAAGATTGTATGTTTTTTCGACATCTGAATGTATAAAACTTATTTTTATTTAAGAACTAATAGATATAGAATTTAATAAAAAATTAAATTAATCAAATACTTTATCAACCAAATAATTTCAAAAAGTTATGCGGCGGTTGGTAGTAGTGATGACTAGCGGCTGGTGGTTGTAGGTGTCGATTGTGTTGGGATCGAAATAATCAGGGCTTCCTGCGGAAGCTAATAATTTGCAAACCTTAAACACGATAAATCAGACGACAAAGAAAACTATATTAAAATAAGCATATTATTCTAATATGGTTTGGTCAATTGGCCTACATATGAGAAAACTAATATAAAAGCATAAAATCCTATTGAAAAAATAATCTCCCCCTAAACAAAACTCTCCAAAGGACTACATTGTGGATGTTATTGTGTTATTATATGAGAAGAAAGATCTCCTATTTATAGAAGTCTACAACTTCTCCTTCAAGAAAAATATAGATATAGAAGAGTTCTTTTCTAGCAAGAAAACCTTTTCCACCAAGAAAACCTTTTTGAGGTAAACCACAATTATGTAGAATCCAAATAAAATAGCAAATTCAGGGCAAACCCTAACAAATCTCCCTTTGGCTATCTTGATTGTCCTTCACATAATCTTCATCACTGCTGCCTGACATGGTTAAAAGAAGATATGGTTGAAAATTTGAGCCTTGTGCGTTAAAAGTGAGCACAAGTTGAAAGTGGAGCTCAACTGTTAAAAGTGAACATGGTTTGAAATTGGCCCAAACGTTTAAAATAAGCAAGGGTTGAAAAATTGAACTCATACGTTAAAAGTAAGCATGAGTTGAAAATTGGAGCTCATGCGTTAAATTAAGCTTGAGTTAAAAATTATTTTTGCTTTAAAAATATGCAGCAGTAAGATTGTTGAGAATATGATTGAAATTTCATCTCCATACGTAGCATTTCAGACTTTTTTTTCTTTTTCTTTTCTTATTTGATAAAAAAAAAAAAAACCTTTATTAACGTCAATAGGCTGCAACTTGTAATGAATCTGTTTTGAACCTGTTTTCAACCTTGTTGAACCATCGGCTCTGACCACTTGTTGAGATCGGAATAATTAGGGCGTCATGCGAAAGCTAATAATTTGCAAACCTTAAACACGATAAATCAGATGACAAGGAAAACTATATTAAAAGAAGCATATTATTCTAATATGGTTTGGCCAATTGGCCTACGTATGAGAAAACTAATATAAAAGCATAAAATCCTATTGAAAAAATAATCTCCCCCAAAACAAAGCTCTAAAGAACTACATTGTGGATGTTGTTTTATGAGAAGAAAGATATCCTATTTATAGAAGTCTAAAATTTCTCCTTCAAGAAAAGGATAGCTATAGAAGTTCTTTTCTATCAAGAAAACCTTTTCCACCAAGAAAACCTTTTTGAGGTAAACCACAATCATGTAGAATCCAAATAAAGTAGGAAATTCAGGGCAAACCCTAATAGATTGGGGATGGTGTTGGCTAATGATGGTGTTGTGGGTAGTAATTAGTGTTGACTGTGGCTAGCAGTAGTGGTTCATAGTTGTTGTTGGCGGTGACAACTCATAATATAATTGTGGTGGATGATAGTGACAGCTAATGATGATGGTGGTGAACGATGCACGATGGTTGGCATGTATAGTGGTGATTGATTGTCACGACCCAACCCGAGGGCCATGACGGGCACCCGGAGCTAACCTACCGAGCACCACCTGACATGCATGCATCTCATAATCATACTTGAGTGGGCCATAATGCTAACTAATAGATGTCATAAACTGTAAGGAAAGCTATATATATCATCAACTGTGCCTATGTACACAAATCGACAAGGATATCCAAAAGATATAACGAAATATGGACCGAAAAGGTCATAGGACTACTAAATGTACACATCTATCTACGAGCCTCTACATAGAATGCATAACATAATAAGGATGGGACAGGACCCCGCCATACCCATATGTACACAAAAGAATCATACCGAAACGAGATGTAACTCCGAGACAAATGGAGTGCTCCTGTACCAACGCTGAGATGTATGTACCGTCTCCCTGTCTACCTGCGGGAATGAGCGCAGCGTCCACAAATAAAAGGACGTCAGTATGAATAATGTACCGAGTATGTAAGGCATGAAAAACAACATATAAAAGATATAAAGGTAATACAAGATAAGAGAATTAACTTGTACATTTGATTGCCTCTTAAGGAGGATATCATGCATGCCTAGCTTTTTTTTTAAGAAAAAAAAAACATTTTCATATATACATATATAGTACCGTACCTAGCCGTGTAGGCTAAGTGTTATCGTCATATCATCATCATCCCGTGGCCAGGGCATCCTGCGTCCGGGGTAATATCATAACATGTCCACTGCAATGGTGTGCACATCTACGTGCCTGCCCGACCGACTATAGCGCGGCTCGGTGTGAGAAAATATATACATATATATAAAAATCAAGCATGAGAGCCCAAATAAAATCTATAAATCTATCGGAGTGACGTAAGGTCAGTAAACCTCCGATTATCATATGAAACTATCATCATCATCATATCTCACCTTGAAGGAACAATAATCATAAGAGGAGATCAACACCAATGAATAAAATCAATAATCATATGATAAAGATCAATAATCATGAGACAAATGTCAACAATATCATAAGAACGTTAAGAACCATGAGCTTTTAGTATTTCTGGGAATAGGGACATTATGGATAGCATTTGAGTGGATTTGTATCAATAAGATCATGCCATAAGAAAGAAAGGGACAACGTTAACATACCTTGTTGTATCCTTAACTACTTAACGCCTATTCTCCCGAGCTCACAATTCTACATTCAAAATGATTCATACTAAGGTTAAGCCATTGAAATGCTTATACGGTTGAACTGGACTAATACATGAGCGAACGAAATTCGGGCAGCATTTCTCCTATACCACTTACTTGCTCCAAATCTCAAAATAACTCCCAAACAGAACAACAACATCAACAATACCATAGCCAAGAGATTATATTCAAATTAAACTTAAATCAATCCAAAACTCTCTTAAAAATTGTCACGACCCAACCCCGTAGGTCGCGACTAGTGTTCGTGCTGGACACCCATACGTACCCAATAACCCAAACTAGCATATAAACATAATATACATATATGGAAGGCAATTGGCGTTACTAACTACCACAGATAAACAGATATAGCGCGTGGGAGCCGATAAGGCTATCACAGAACAGATCAACCCAAAACATATACACAACCCACAAGTATGTCTACAGACCTCTACAGATTGCAACAGAAACATAAGACGGGACAGGGCCCCGTCGTACCCCTGAATAATATATACATATGTACAACAGAAAAGTCTATACCAAAATGTAGCCTCCGAAAAAGAGAGCACTCCGAGATAGCAGAGTAGGAGCCTAAGCGGGCGGGTCAACAAAACGGGCATCAGCACCTGCGTGGCATGAAACGCAGCCCCCGGAGAAAGGGGGTCAGTACGGAGTATGTACTGAATATGTAAAGCATAGGATACAATAATGAAATCATAATCGGAATAAAATGTACAGAAAATGAGAATGATGTCCAATATGTCCAAAATACGTATTGACAAACATAAACAGTGTATGCAAAGACATATGCCATATCCAGCCCCGTTAAGGGACTCGGTGAACAGAACGTGGTCGCCACCCCGTCACTGGCGCCACAACACAGCATAATTCCAGAGTAGGGAATAGCTCCGTAACATATCATAACATGTCATAACATAATAATGGCCATATCATATCAGATCATCACATATCAGAATATAGGTACATGGCACACCATAACTCCAGAACCCATGTACCGGTCATACCTGCCCCCTCACATCGGGACGCGGCGAACAATGCAGAGAAATACGCATGAAAACATATCCTGGCCCGGGCTCAGTGAAGGAAACATTGAGGCATCCACGAGTGGAGTAGTGAGAAACTAATGCAGTATAAAACATAGTACATTTTACAAGGACTCGATGAAGTGTCTCAAATAACAATCTTATTAATAAAACCGCACGAGGGTCATAGTGCATGTATTTCGGATGTCAACATAGATTATGCGATACTAACCTTCCTGGGTCATTTCCATATTCCAAAATAGTTTACAAGGCTCGATAGAATATTTAAAATAAGTGTCATTTAGTAGTTAGAAGAGTAGTTAAGACATTTCATTTAAAATCACTCGAAGACAAGTTAAAAATACAATAAGGGTGAAATCGGGAATAGTGGGCCCACCTCGGGTCAACTGAAGCGATGGGCTCAAATTACGTACATTAAGCCTATAGAGTCATCCATGGAGGTCCTAAGGTAGTTCCTTAACTTTCTAGGCAATTTGTAGAAGCTTGCACAATTCTTTCAACAAAACATGCTTATAGGATTCAATTCTATTGGATGAAAAAGAGACATTTCCAGACTCGGATTTCTATGGACAGAATGTTCCCCGAGGCTCAAATCCAAACCTAGTACACCTAGGACATGCCAAGAGAAGGAAAGGGACAGCTTTACATACCTTATTCGTTCCTTACGCTTCTCCAAACTCAATTCCCGTTTCGTCCAAAACCTACAATTGGTCGCAATTACCAAATATTAATTACAAGCCTTTAAGAATTCAATCTTAACTTATATTTGCCTACAAAAATTTGGGCAGCATCTCCCCTATACATACAACATCCCCGAGATTTTAACTCGGCCAAAATATCAACAACCATACCAATAGCGATACCAATAACATCAACAATCGATTTGAAACGCATTCTAACACAAATTGTCTTCTTTCCAAATAGTGCAACAACTCCCAAACCAACCTTGCACTTTCAAATCAATATCAACATTTTCATATTCTCATACTAATTTAAGATCATTCAAACATAGGCCAAGAACATTCCAAGCAATCTACACAATATTCAACAATTCCATCAATTCCATGTTACACCCGAAATTCCTACCTACGCAACAACACTACCACGATGCATTTTCTACTTTCAAATTCATAATCAACAACAACAATCCACACTTTAATAACTTCATTTCCATAATATCATAAAATCACACTAAAATGACATAATCTTCTACAACCAATTTCAAGGCCAACTTAAGCCATTTAACCTTCATTAACATTATAAGGATCACTACAACACAACTAACATATTAAACAAAATTAATTCACTTCCATTTTATCTCCCACACCGCACGGCCCCCTACTCCATCTTACAACTTCAACCGGATTCATTCAATTCCCATTTCCAATATAGAGTTTACAACAACCACAACTAGAATACTACATAAAATTTAACTCATCTTGCCTATATAACAACATATACACACGACCACATACACACATATACACCCACCATGCAAACTTTCATATTTCCATAAATTCTACTCATTTCTACATACTACAACACAAACAAACCTTCATAACATAATAAAAAGGAATTAATTCTTATCTTTTTCTCTTAACTTCTCCACTTGACCAAGATGCTATATCGATGAAACAAGCGCCCTATCTTCCGAAATTACTACACCACGTCGTAGAGGGTCCTTAAATTAGTAAGAATACCACAAGAAAATAATTTTAGGAGCAAGATTTTAAGGGGGCAAAAATCATGGACATGGCCGAATATGGCCTTTTGTTTTGCTCTTCATTCTCTTTCTTTCTTCTTTCTCTTTCTCTTTAACTCTTGAAGCTTCTATAAGGGGGGGCTAATATATGCACATGGGAAAATTAATTAAATCCCATGGGCTTTGCCATAAAATGGCCGGCCACCCCTTGGTTTGGGCCTCAATTTTTCTTTTTTTTTTTTAGCCCAATTAATTAAGAATCTCATTTTGCAATTCCCGAAATTAATTTCTGAAATTTCAATTTTGCCCTTGGCCTTCCTCCGTATTTCCACATCAATATTCTTCATGAACTACATAAATATTAAATAAATTCAACATGTGACCTTATTTCTCACAAGTCAAATTTTTTTTCAAATTTTCCGAATATACAAAAATACGGGGTAAAACATCCTCCCCCCCTTTTTGAACATTCGTCCTCGAATGTTAAATTAATTTTATGGGGTCTTGTAAGTATTTTGGGAAAAGTTCTTTATATAGACAACACATATAACTTATTCCTTAGTCGATATAACCAGTCACAGAATTTAAATTACTTGTAGGCATAGGAATTACTTGTAGGCATAGGAAACAGATGAGGGTACTTTTTCTTCATTTCCTCTTCAGCCTCCCAGGTCATCTCTTCTCTGTTCTTGTTTCACCACAATATTTTAACGGAGGCCACATCCTTATTGCGCAATCTCCTCACCTGGCGATCCAGAATGGCTACCGGCTGCTCTTCGTAAGATAGTTCTTCCGTCACCTGAATATCATCCATCGAAAATATTCTGGAAGGGTCGCCAATGCATTTGCGAAGCATAGACACATGGAATACCGGATGTACTGCTTCCAAGTCAGCTGGTAGATCTAATTCGTAGGCAACTCTGCCCACCTTACGAACAATTTGATAAGGGTCGATATATCTTGGACTTAGCTTCCCTTTTCTGCCAAATCTCATGACGCCCTTCATAGGCGACACCTTCAGAAATACCCAATCACCCACCTGGAACTCCAAGGGTCGGCGTCTCTTATCAGCATACGATTTCTGGCGACTCTGAGCTGCTAATAACCGCTCTCGAATGAGTTTCACCTTATCGACTGCCTGCTGGACCATATCTGGGCCAATTAATTCAGTTTCGCCAACATCGAACCAGCCGATCGGTGACCTGCACTTCCTGCCATATAAAGCCTCGTACGGTGCCATCTGGATGCTTGAATGGTAGCTGTTATTATAAGCAAACTCAATCAGTGGCAAATGATCATCCCAGCTACCTCTGAAGTCAATAACACAGGCCCGCAACATATCTTCTAGCGTCTGTATAGTGCGCTCGGCCTGCCCGTCGCTCTGAGGATGGAATGTTGTACTAAGACTTACTTGAGTCCCCAATCCTTCTTGAAATGATCTCCAGAAATTTGCTGTAAACTGGGCACCCCTATCAGTAATAATAGATATAGGAACTCCGTGAAGTTTCACTATTTCTTTAATATATAGCCTGGCATAATCCTCAACTGAATAAGTAGTTCTGGCCGGAAGGAAATGGGCTGATTTTGTTAGCCTATCAACAATAACCCATATGGAGTCATATTTCCGTGGAGTGCGAGGCAAACCTGTAATGAAGTACATATTAATTATCTCCCACTTCCAGGTCGGAATTTCCATTTCTTGCAACAGTCCACCCGGCTTTTGATGTTCAATTTTAACCTGCTGACAATTTGGGCATTGGGCAACGAACTCTGCGATGTCCCGTTTCATGCCATCCCACCAGTACAGGCATCTGAGGTCGTGATACATCTTCGTCGAACCCGGATGAACAGAATAACGGGCATAGTGTGCTTCGCTCATAACCTGCTGTCGTAGCCCTGTAATATTAGGAACACACAATCTGCCTTGATATAGCAATATTCCGTCTGGTGTAACCTCGAACGGGGTCTTTTCCTTTTCATGGGCCGTGTCTCTGTACTGTGCTAAAACAGGATCTTCATATTGGTGCCGTTTTATATCTTCCCTAATAGATGATTCAGAAACCCCTCGGACAGAAATCCCCGTATCTCCAGAATCGGCCAGACGAACTCCAAGATTAGCCAGCTGGTGAATATCACGTACTATCTCTTTCCTATGCGGTTTCAAATCTTCCAAGCTACCCATATACTTGCGGCTGAGTGCATCTGCCACGACATTAGCTTTGCCCGGGTGATACAGGATATCAACATCATAGTCTTTCAACAGCTCCAACCATCTTCTCTGCCGCAAATTTAGCTCCTTCTACTTAAAGATATACTGGAGGCTCTTGTGATCTGTATAAATATCAACATAGACGCCATATAAATAGTGTCTCCATATCTTCAGAGCATGGATCACCGCTGCAAGCTCCAGATCATCAGTGGGATAGTTTCTTTCATTCTTTTTGAGCTGCCGGGAGGCGTAGGCTATAACTCTGCCGTGCTGCATTAATACACAGCCTAACCCAACGCCAGAAGCATCACAATAAATAACGTACCCATCTGGTCCTTCTGGAAGAGTCAGAACTGGAGCTGTAGTCAACTTCTCCTTCAGTAACTGGAAGCTTCATTCACAAGCATCAGTCCACTGGAACTTGGCTCCCTTCTGAGTTAGCCTCGTTAAAGGCGCTGAAATCGAAGCACAATTTTCCACAAATCTTCTGTAATAGCCTGCTAATCCCAAAA
The DNA here is from genome assembly GCF_019175385.1 of Lycium barbarum. Lineage (NCBI taxonomy): Eukaryota > Viridiplantae > Streptophyta > Magnoliopsida > Solanales > Solanaceae > Lycium > Lycium barbarum. The sequence continues at coordinate 27,433,114 of NC_083346.1, read as the reverse complement.
AACTACGTACCTCAGTGGGCGTCGTGGGTCTAGGCCAATTCTTCACACCTTCAATTTTCTGTGTGTCCACCCGGATACCATCAGCTGCGATAATGTGTCCCAAAAATGCCACTGATGTCAGCCAGAATTCACACTTAGAAAATTTTGCATATAATTTCTGATGTCGTAGGACCCCAAGTACCGTCCTCAGATGATCTGCGTGTTCCTCCTCCGATCGTGAGTAAACTAGAATATCATCAATAAATACAATTACGAACATATCCAGGAACGGTCTGAATACCCGATTCATCAGATCCATGAATACCGTTGGCGCATTAGTCAGCCCAAAAGACATCACCCTGAATTCATAATGCCCATATCGGGTTCGGAATGTTGTGTTAGGAATATCAGCCTCTCGTACCCGTACCTGGTGGTAGCATGACCGCAGATCTATCTTCGAAAAACACTTAGCGCCCTGCAACTGATCAAACAAATCATCAATTCTGGGGAGGGGGTATTTATTCTTTATGGTTACCTTATTTAGCTGCCGATAGTCAATACACATACGAAGCGACCCGTCTTTCTTTCTTACAAATAATACCGGGGCTCCCCAAGGCGAGGTGCTGGGTCTGATGAAGCCTTTTTCTAATAAATCCTTCAGCTGCTCTTTTAATTCTTTTAATTCAGCAGGTGTCATTCTGTACGGGGGAATAGATATAGGCTGGGTATCTGGTAACAAATCAATAGTGAACTCTATCTCCCGCTCTGGAGTAAGACCTGGAAGCTCATCTAGGAATACATCTGGAAATTCATTAACCACCGGAACTGACTGAAGAGTTGGTGCTTCTGCTTTCAAATCTTGTACCCGAACCAGATGATAAATATACCCTTTTCGGATCATCTTCCTCGCCTTAAGGTATGAAATAAACTTACCTTTCGGCGTTGCTATATTGCCTGCCCACTCTATAACTGGTTCCCCAGGAAATTGGAAGTGAACCACCTTTTTCTGACAATCAACATTAGCGTAACAAGAAGCTAGCCAATCCATGCCCATAATAACATCAAATTCAACCATATCTAACTCCACCAAGTCTGCCTTAGTGCAACGATCACATATGATTACTGTACAATCTTTATATACCTGCCTCGCTATAATAAAATCCCCTACCGGGGTAGCTACTTCAAATGGCTCTATAGGCTCGGGCATTATACCAATTTGACTAGCGACGAGAGGAGAAATATATGACAGAGTAGAACCTGGATCAATCAATGCATATACAGATCGAGAGAAGACCAATAATGTACCTGTGACAACATTGGGCGACGCCTCCTGATCCTGGCGGCTGGCAAAAGCATAGATGCGGTTCGAAGGACCGCTAGAACTGGAAGCCCCACCACGACCTCTGCCGCGACCTGCTGGTGCTGGTGTACCCTGCCTCGTGGGGCGCATAGCTACGGATGAAGATGAAGAACCAGCAGCTGACCCAGTAGGCTAAGCCATACCACCTGGACCGCTCCTTTGTGGACAGTCTCTCATAATGTGTCCTTGACGGCCACAAGAAAAACAGGCACCAGTGGCACGATAACACTCTCCAGTATGGTGCCTACCACAATGAGAACACTGAGGCCTGGGTGGCCTCGTCTGACCGGAACTCCTGTCCCTCCGTGAACCTGAAGCCTTGGAGCTCTGGCCTGCTCCTGAATACCCTGGGCTGTCAAATCTCCTGCCTGAAGACTGCGGAGGTGTACTCTGTGCCGGCTGGGAGAGATGTCTGCCAGACTGCTGCTGCTGCTGCTGCTGAGGCTGCGTACTCCGAAACTCTCCCGAATACCCAGTTGATCTGGCCCTCTTGGGCCGGCTCCGGTCCTGACCCCTGTCGGGTCGATGCCCCCTATGCCGGTCCTCCATACCCTGGCGTGCGCCTGTATACGGGCAATGTCCATCCCGGGCTGAGTAGCCAGCACCAGACAACTATCAACCAAGTAAGTGTCCAACCCCATTATGTACCGGTGCATCCTGTCGGTCATAGTAGCCACCATAGCAGGCGCATACCGGGCCAATGAGTTAAACTCTAGGCTATACTCCCGGACGCTCCTGCCTCCCTGCCTCAGTAATAAAAATCTGTCAGCTCTATCCCGACGTAGCTCCGGAGGCAAAAAGTGGCCAAGAAAGGCCTCCGTGAACTCGTCCCACTCTGCTGGGGAAGCTCCGACACCCCTGGACAGCTCCCAGGACTCATACCAATTAGCAGCTACCTCGTACAACCGGTATGAAGCTAGCTCAACGGACTCGGTCGCAGAAGCCTTAATCAACCGCAACGTGCGCTGCATCTTTCTAATAAACTCCTGGGGGTCTTCCTCGGGCTTCGTCCCTAAAAACTCTGGAGGATTGCAAGTCAAGAACTCCCGGGCCCTCGAACTGTAATGTCTGTCTGCACGGTCACCTCCCAATCCGTGCCTCTGAACCTGTCCCGCCACCAATCTGGTCAGCAACTGGACCGCATCTCTCAGGGCCCTATCCTCCGCTCCTGGCTGTGGAGCTGGGGGCTCAGGAGCTGGAGCCTCTGGAGCTACTGGTGAAGCCGCCCCCTGATCCATAGTGGCAGCGGTTGCTGCTCCAGACTCCTCTGATGATGATGACGTAGCAGAGTCTGCTGGGCGCGGCGCAGTATCATGCATAATCTGAGCAAGGGTCCGAGTAACTTTCTGAGCCCGGCTAGTCTCTCCGGCCGCTGCTGACTTGCCCTTCTGGGCAACTGTCGCCTTTTTCGGAGGCATGGCTGAAAACAAAACAATTCGTTAGGGAGGAGTCATCCTGATAATATCGCTCTATCGCACGATCTAAGATAAGAAGGAAGGGTAGCATCCTAAATGTCCTGTAGCCTCCTGTCTATAGATGTGGTGCACGACACACCGATAAACAGGACTCTACTAGACACGGTCTGTAGACATTCTGAGGACAAACCTCGCTCTGATACCACTTTTGTCACAACCCAACCCCGTAGGTCGCGACTAGTGTCCGTGCTGGACACCCATACGTACCCAATAACCCAAACTAGTATACAAACAGAATATACAGATATGGAAGGCAATTGGCGTTACTAACTACCACAGATAAACAGATATAGCGCGTGGGAGCCGATAAGGCTATCACAGAACAGATCAACCCAAAACATATACACAACCAACAAGTATGTCTACAGACCTCTACAGATAGCAACAGAAACATAAGACGGGACAGGGCCCCGTCGTACCCCTGAATAATATATACATATGTACAACAGAAAAGTCTATACCAAAATGTAGGCTCCGAACAAGAGAGCACTCCGAGATAGCAGAGTAGGAGCCTAAGCGGGCGGGTCAGCAAAACGGGCGTCAGCACCTGCGTGGCATGAAACGCAGCCCCCGGAGAAAGGGAGTCAGTACGGAGTATGTACTGAATATGTAAAGCATAGGATTTAGTAATGAAATCATAATCGGAATAAAATGTACAGAAAATGAGAATGATGTCCAATATGTCCAAAATACGTATTGACAAACATAAACAGTGTATGCAAAGACATATGCCATATCCGGCCCCGTTAAGGGACTCGGTGAACAGAACGTGGTCGTCACCCTGTCACTGGCGCCACAACACAGCGTAACTCCAGAGTAGGGAATAGCTCCGTAACATATCATAACATGTCATAACATAACAATGGCCATATCATATCAGATCATCACATATCAGAATATAGGTACATGGCACACCATAACTCCAGAACCCATGTACCGGTCATACCTGCCCCCTCACATCGGGACGCGGCGAACAATGCAGAGAAATACGCATGAAAACATATCCTGGCCCGGGCTCAGTGAAGGAAACATTGAGGCATCCACGAGTGGAGTAGTGAGAAACTAATGCAGTATAAAACATAGTACATTTTACAAGGACTCGATGAAGTGTCTCAAATAACAATCTTATTAATAAAACCGCACGAGGGTCATAATGCATGTATTTCGGATGTCAACATAGATTATGCGATACTAACCTTCCTGGGTCATTTCCATATTCCAAAATAGTTTACAAGGCTCGATAGAATATTTAAAATAAGTTTCATTTAGTAGTTAGAAGAGTAGTTAAGACATTTCATTTAAAATCGCTCGAAGACAAGTTAAAAATACAATAAGGGTGAAATCGGGAATAGTGGGCCCACCTCGGGTCAACTGAAGCGATGGGCTCAAATTACGTACATTAAGCCTATAGAGTCATCCATGGAGGTCCTAGGGTAGTTCCTTAACTTTCTAGGCAATTTGTAGAAGCTTGCACAATTCTTTCAACAAAACATGCTTATAGGATTCAATTCTATTGGATGAAAAAGGGACATTTCCAGACTCGGATTTCTATGGACAGAATGTTCCCCGAGGCTCAAATCCAAACCTATTACACCTAGGACATGCCAAGAGAAGGAAAGGGACAACTTTACATACCTTATCCGTTCCTTACACTTCTCCAAACTCAATTCTCGTTTCGTCCAAAACCTACAATTGGTCGCAATTACCAAATATTAATTACAAGCCTTTAAGAATTCAATCTTAACTTATATTTGCCTACAAAAATTTGGGCAGCATCTCCCATATACATACAACATCCCCGAGATTTTAACTCGGCCAAAATATCAACAACTATACCAATAGCGATACCAATAACATCAACAATCGATTTGAAACGCATTCTAACACAAATTGTCTTCTTTCCAAATAGTGCAACAACTCCCAAACCAACCTTGCACTTTCAAATCAATATCAACATTTTCATATTCTCATACTAATTTAAGATCATTCAAACATAGGCCAAGAACATTCCAAGCAATCTACACAATATTCAACAATTCCATCAATTCCATGTTACACCCGAAATTCCTACCTACGCAACAACACTACCACGATGCATTTTCTACTTTCAAATTCATAATCAACAACAACAATCCACACTTTAATAACTTCATTTCCATAGTATCATAAAATCACACTAAAATGACATAATCTTCTACAACCAATTTCAAGGCCAACTTAAGTCATTTAACCTTCATTTACATTATAAGGATCACAACAACACAACTAACATATTAAACAAAATTAATTCACTTCCATTTTATCTCCCACACCACACGGCCCCCTACTCCATCTTACAACTTCAACCGGATTCATTCAATTCCCATTTCCAATATAGAGTTTACAACAACCACAACTAGAATACTACATAAAATTTAACTCATCTTGCCTATATAACAACATATACACACGACCACATACACACATATACACCCACCATGCAAACTTTCATATTTCCATAAATTCTACTCATTTCTACATACTACAACACAAACAAACCTTCATAACATAATAAAAAGGAATTAATTCTTACCTTTTTCTCTTAACTTCTCCACTTGACCAAGATGTTATATCGATGAAACAAGCGCCCTATCTTCCGAAATAACTACACCACGTCGTAGAAGGTCCTTAAATTAGTAAGAATACCACAAGAAAATAATTTTAGGAGCAAGATTTTAAGGGGGCAAAAATCATGGACATGGCCGAATATGGCCTTTTGTTTTGCTCTTCTTTCTCTTTCTTTCTTCTTTCTCTTTCTCTTTAACTCTTGAAGCTTCTATAAGGGGGGGCTAATATATGCACATGGGAAAATTAATTAAATCCCATGGGCTTTGCCATAAAATGGCCGGCCACCCCTTGGTTTGGGCCTCAATTTTTTTTTGAGCCCAATTAATTAAGAATCTCATTTTGCAATTTCCGAAATTAATTTTCGAAATTCCAATTTTGCCCTTGGCCTTCCTCCGTATTTCCACATCAATATTTTTCATGAACTACATATATATTAAATAAATTCAACATGTGACCTTATTTCTCACAAGTCAAAATTTTTTTCAAATTTTCCGAATATACAAAAATACGGGGTATAACAAAAATCAACCCATACTCATCAACTTTAACTTAATACCTCATGACTTCTCTACCACCATTCACTTGATTTTAAGACTCACTAAACCTCCAAATCAACTCAACATAAGCAATACGATGAAGAACATACCTTATATTTGAAGAACTTTAGCCACACACAACTCTCCTCAAGATCAAATTCTCCACAACTCCAAGTAGAGCCAAGAACAGTCACTTTCTAGGGATTAGTTAAGGATTTTATGGCTTGATCTCTTCTTGATTTGATTTGAGATGTTTATGGGTGTTTTTGGATGTTTAAGAGAGATTAGAAGGTCACTAGGGTTTTATTTTGATGGAAAAAAATGACCCCAAGTCGTGGGAAAATCATTTTATAGGCCAAAACAAAAATGTCCCCCGACTTTAAAGTTTCTGAAATTTTCGGGCAAAGTACGGGCAAAAAGTGTTGGCCGTGCTTCAAAGAACGGGTCGTACTTTCAGCCCATACTTGGGAGGGTTAAAATCCAACTTTTTTGGAAAATTTGGGTGAAGTATGGGCAAAAAGTGCGGGATGCACTTCAAAGAACGGGCCGTACTTCTATCCCATACTTCTCAGAATCGCGATTTTTCAGTTGCATTGGAAAGAAGACTCGCTGAACTTCAATTTACATAGGTTATGCATTCCATAACTACTCATATTCTAGGAGATATACCCCTCTCAAGTTGGACCAAAATTTCCTGTCCAAAATTCTGCCAAGTTTTCCCAAATTTTCGATAGACTTAATTTCTTCAATTCGCTTGATCCCGAAACCTTTAGACACTTGCTTAACACTTGTTAAAAGTATTCCTTAACCTTATAAGGGTCCCATAATCTCTCTGGGCTTACATAATATACTTACGACGCACATAACGCGAAAATTTTTTAGGTGTAACATCGATGGTGGTAATTGTTGACAGTGATTGGTGATTGTTGTGATAATGGTGGTTTACCGGTGGTAGTGATTGTAAATGGTGTCAAGTGGTAGTGATGGTTGATTGTAGTGATTAACAGCGGTGTGACTGAAGATGGCGGTTGTAGGTGATGTGTGGTGGTAGTTGATAATGGTGGGTGACGACAGCGGCAATTGATAATGGTGGATGATGATGATAGCAGTTAATGAATGAAACTGATGAAATGTCATCTTTGTAAAAATTCTTGAATAGACATCTTAATGATATTAAAATTTTGTTATAGATCTTAATCATTATGATCTATTCAGACCAATTAAGTGGTTGTAACATTAAAAAAAAAGTAGTTAATTGTTAAATCTAAATGATTAATTAAGATTCAGGCCTACAAATACAAATGGATTTAATAACTAAGATTTGAATGATTAAGTTTAAAACATTTCATTATGTAAAAATATAAATGAGGCATTAACTTATCTAAATGACATTGTAATTTGCTATATTATGGGTGTATTTGAACTGCTTCTACATTTTTACTTGCTTACTTTTCCAGGTTAATAAATGTCTTTTATTTTTATGAATTATGTTCAACGTACAGGAAGCCATTGCAGTTGGTCGATCTTTTGCTACTATGAAAGGGTACCGTCTTGATGGAAACAAGGAAATGCTGGCCATGGGTGTTATGAACATTACAGGATCCTTAACTTCTTGTTATGTTGCAACTGGTGAGTCTTTTAGTTATTAATATTTCCAAATAAGAGGGTTTTAATGCAAAGGGGCAAAAAGAGGGTTTTAATGGAAAGCAATATTCTCGTTGATAGTTTCGCGACTTTCTAGTTTTTATGACATTTAAAGCATAATTGAGTGTTCTGTTTGTTACGAAACAGAATCTTGTGACTTAATTAATTCTATGATACTTACGTGAAGTTTGAATGACTTTTTCGTTACAAAAATAATTTAATGACCTTGATGAAAAATGAAAGTTGAATAATCATAATAATCATATATGTAATTAAATTCTTGAAAACTTAATCGATGCAGGATCATTCTCAAGAACAGCAGTGAACTTCAGTGCTGGTTGTGAAACAGCTGTGTCCAACATAGTGATGGCTGTAACTGTGCTAATATCACTTGAATTTTTCACAAGGCTTTTGTACTTCACTCCAGTAGCCATTCTTGCTTCCATTATACTTTCTGCTTTGCCTGGACTCATCAACATAAGTGAAGCTAAATACATATGGAAAGTAGACAAGATGGATTTTCTAGCTTGTGCTGCTGCATTTCTTGGTGTCCTTTTTGTATCTGTCGAGATTGGCCTGCTCCTCGCGGTATGTAACTTCTTTTTCTTTTAACTCTTCTTCTTGAATATTAACAAGTTTGTGTTTAGGGAAAATATGGCATTTGGTTAAGTGGTATAAAATTATTTTGGATACTTTTGGTACAAAAAAAGTTTATGCTATATGTGATTGGTTTATGGCAGTTTACAACATGAAGACGTTTTATAGCCGTTAACGAAAAAAATCAAAAAGATCCCCTTTACAAGTAACTGTAATTTACTTTAGGAAATGTAAATTTAGTTCCATATCCTTCTCACGTTCCTTTTTTTTTTGGCTGTAAATTAATGCGTCTATGAAGAAATTACTAAGATATAATAAAATTTAAACTTATATGTAAATGTTTTTTCCGAATGGTATTTATGGGTTGGGATATGGTGTGCTTGGTACGGAAGGAAAATGTTTTCTTGGCAAATAAGTGATTTTTCTGTTTATTTCTGGTATTTTTTAAGTAAGTAAAAAAATGTTATTTCAAGAGTATTTATATGTTATATAAAAAAACACTATGGGGTTGGGGCGGGGTGAGGAGTGGGGAGTCGAGGGTGGCTAGGGGTGTGGTGGTCAAGGGGTGGGCGTTGGAGTGGGGAAAAGAATGTGCTTGGAATGCAACTTACTCCCTCCGTCCCAATTTATATGAGGGTTGATCTATTTGGGAAGTCAAATAACTCTTTCTTTGACTCAATTTCAAAACATAGATTCTTCGAGTAAAAAAAAATTTACATATTTGAAAGCTACATAAAAAATGCGATAAGTCTGCATAATTAATAATTCAGAATATATGAAAAGAGTTGGAGACAATCGTAGTCAACGAAAGAGTTGTTTGACTCCTCAAATAAGTCAACCCTCATAAAAATTGGGACGAGAGAGTATGAAACTTGTTTTCATTACTCTAAGAAAAGTCATTTTTCTCATTTTAAAAAAAATTATTTTCTTAAAGAAAATGTTTTCCAAAAAATTTGACCAGCAAATTTATTTTCTTAAAGAAAATGTTTTCCAAAAAATTTGACCAGCCAAACATGAAAAATTGGACCATACCAAATACACCCTTAGTGAAATTTACTGTACTTATACTTTTGCATCTCCAATGTTATTAACTTGCTATAGGGCATGTATTGTACTTGATTTCAGGTTGGTATATCATTTGCAAAGATCATGCTGAACTCAATCCAACCTGGAACAGAAAAACTAGGAAGGTTTCCAGGAAGTGATTTGTTTGGGGATGTGGAGCAATATCCCATAGCTACCAAAACTCCTGGGGCTCTCATTGTCAGAGTCAAATCTGCTTTGCTTTGTTTTGCAAATGCCAACTTCATTAGAGGAAGGTATCAATATCCTCAAACTATAATTAAATTAAACACTCTCACATATTATTGGGCTAAATTTGGATGGATTTAAACTAATTGGGTCATAATCTATCTAAAATTTGCTTGAGTTAAGATGGGAGGGATCGGCTATAATCCAAACCGTTCAACTCAAACTCATTTTTTTAATTTGTTTGTTTGTTCTTTTATTATTTGTTTAATTATCAACTACAACTAACCAAAGCATTTTGTTTTATTTACTAGTGCTATATTTAACTAACCAAACCCAAAAGGATTAATTTACAATGTTTTGGTAAGTTCTTTTTTCTTTTACTCAATTTGGGCATATTATTGTCCCAAACATTTAAATGAGCTAACTAGGATTATCCCCAAATTGACTTGCCAATATTTATATAACAAGTTGAGCTAGTCATATTTTCATGAACCTAATTTGACACCCCCACTCCCATACCATGCAATCGACCAAGTTATATTAGGAGTATTATTCTTTTGGCCTTTTTCTCTTGTATCCTTATACCTAGGGGTGTACAAAGTAAATCGATAAACCGCACCAAACCGATAAACCGAGTCAAACCGAGAAAAAAACTCAACTAGTGGTTTGGTTTGGTGTTGAAAAAAAAAACCTGACCATAATTGGTTTGGTTTGGGTTTAACTAAAAAAAGTCAAACCGAACCAAACCAACCCGACATTACATGTATTCAATTTTTAAAATATTTTATACATAAAAATATTTATTTGTAATGTAATTTATAAATATTTCTTAAATTTTTTCGTAGTTTTTTTTTATCTATTATCATATTATTTAAGCTTGAACTTAGAATTTTGAACGTCAATAAGTTTTATATCGTATGGATGTTAGTAATTCAAATAAAGTCCAAACCAAAATCAACTCAACACTAATGCTAACAAAAGAAATTCAATTTACCATTAGGAATGACAATAATGTTGAATATCTATTCTTTAGTTTTGCATAATTGATTTAGAGAGTGAAAATACATAACTTAAGTTTTTTTTTTCTTTGTCATGTAATTAATACTTATTAGCCGTACTTATTTTAGCATGACTTAATATTTTTAGATTATGGTCATTTTCTTTATGGCTTGTTAATTAGCAATATTTATTTTAACCGATTTTATTAGCTTTTGTTAAATGTTTTAATACAATGTCATCACTCTTCTCACATTTTATGTTATTTTCTTAAGAAACACCTTAATTATATAGTTGTACCTTACTAGGATTAAAGAGATATTTGAAGTAAAAGTTATATGTTTTGTATCAAGACTATTCCGAAAAAAACCCGAGAAAACCGAATAACCCGAGAAAAACCGAGCTTGAAAAACCCGAATTTTATTGGTTTGATTTGGTGTATAAATTTAAAAATCCGACGCAATTGGTTTGGTTTGGTGTTTAAAAAATCTGAACCAACCCGGTCCATGTACACCGCTACTTATACCTATTGATCGTAAATGTCTTCTGCTGTTTATTATCCAGGATATTGAACTTGGCACTGGAAGAACAAGATGAGGGTGCCATAGAAAGTGCTGATCAAGATAGAGTGCAACTAGTTATCCTTGACATGTCGAGTAAGTATTGTTCCAGTCAAAGTGCGACTTTTGCTTGTTTGGCGTAATTTATAATCTTTGTAAAAGCTATGACTTTGTTATTCATTTACATTGAAATGTTGATGGATGTAGATTTGCTCAACATTGACACATCCAGTATAGCTGCTCTAGAGGACCTGCAAAATGAGCTGGAATCAAATGGAATGCAGGTAACTAATTCTCTTCAAATTATGCCTAATTCTTGAAAAAGAAAAAAAAAACGAAAAATAAGTACAAAAAGTCTCTCATATTGAACCTTCTTGTTGAATGTACACATGAACCGATTAATGTTTATGTTTGGTTTGCAGTTGGCACTAGCGAATCCAAGGTGGCATGTGATCCACAAATTAAAGCTAGCCAACTTTTTGAAGAAAATTGAAGGGAGGGTCTTTTTGACCATTGGAGAAGCCATTGAGGCATGTTTGACTAGTAAGAACAAGCTTCCTATTTGAGAGTTCTTGTTTGATCTGCAGCTGTTAGAACGTACCACAATAATCGTCTTTTTGAAGTTAATGTTCTCGATGGCGAATCGATCAGTATTTGATTCTCGTTTTGCGTATATATATTCAAGGGGACAATAATAAAAGGAGCTAATAGTATTATTGCTCCCTGTTAATGTGAGAACGAAGTTGTGGCATTCAATCTGGCTTGAATTGAACATTATTATGTTATGTACCCACATATGAGTAAATTTGATGTCTGGATGTGTAATATATGTGTGAGTTATTTTCGCATACTTAGGTGGTCTTTACTTGAATGCCCAATTAAGGAGTTATATGGCAATTTACCACTCTTTAGAATTCTAGCTAATTTTTCACCAGCCCAATAAAGGCGAACCCCAGTGTCCTGTTCAGGTGGCTTGGGGAAAGCAAATAATGAAAACTGCTTTACCTCTTCATTTGAGAGGTTGTTTCCAGGATTCCAACACTGATCATCCCTAGAAACACAGAGCGCTTCTACATTGCTCCTAGATCTAGTTCTTTTCACAATCTCGACAGAATAATAATTTTTGCCCCGTTAAAAAAAAAAAAAAAAAAAATGTTTTGCACGGGGAGCTCTTTCATTTTGAACCATCGCTTTTCCTTTCCCTTATTTCTAGATTGTTAATTAATTCTATAACATGCTGCACTTAGTTGTTAACAGCCTTGAAACTTACTTTTCTAAAGCTTTAACAACTAAGTGCAGCATGTTATAGAATTAATTAACAATCTAGAAAAAAGGGAAAGAAAACACAAGTGTAAAAGATAGAATCAAAGAATATCAGCTGATATTTATTAATTGAGATGTACAAACATTTACAGAGTTCCACAACTGAAAGAATGAAAGAATAAGTAACCAAAGAATACAAATTGGTTAATCAGATGATAAGGTTAGCATCCCTGGAATTTAGAGCTTGAATTAGCAACTGGAATTTGATTACTAACTGGGACTTCAATGTGATCTTCATAGCTTCCAAGTTCCAACCAAGTCCATTAATTTCTCAGTCATAGGGGGACAAAAAAATCTCCTCCAGACATTTTCTCAGAAAGTTAACTTCCATGTATGCACCTTATGCTTGAATTCTTTTACTTAAATACATGCAAACTTATCCAACAGAGTTGAAACCTTTGATGGTCTTGCTCCTTAAAATGAGAAGAACTGGTTCGTCATACTCCTCGGAAAAGAGTCGATGAATGCTTCAATAAAGTATTGAGAGGCTTGTTTTGAGCTTTACATAACAAATTCCTTACACCTACAGTCACCTAATGAATAGTCCAATTCCAAAGTCAGAAAATGAATACAATCATAATGCACTTAAGTTTTTAAGTAAGAGTTAATTCGGAATCAACCTTTCCCAAGCTTTGCCTTGCATAAGGAACAGCTCTGTGATATCCAAGAGCACTTGTCGATGCAGGAGGAGATTTCCGGCTTGTTTCTTCTCTGCCCGGAAGTTTCCCTCTGCTACTCCTTGTCGTTATTGAGGAAGGATTATTCTGCCACTTATCAATCGGAGAACTTGGAAGATTTTGCTGATAACAAAATATCAAACCTCATAAGTTTTCTTTTCTTGATCACTAAAATATAGGCTCAAGAAGAACTAGCTAGTAAAAAATAAATCCAACAAAAGCTAGTATATGTTTTTTATCAATATGCATACCACTTGGCTTCTACTTCTTGTAGTAATGCTGGAAGTGCCTTCACAATTCCCAATTGACAAATCTGGTAGACTTGATTCCTAACAGTAGAAAAGAATCACATTAAGCAAAATATAATCAAACAACTTGGAAGATCAATTTGGACAATTCTGCCAAGATAAGCTATTTATGAACATACAAGAAATAGAACTGTCGCACAATGTTTTAGGACTTCCAAATTCATCCGAACATCATCTAAGCTCCTGCGATTCATGAGAAAAAATCCAAATCAGGATCCAATTTCATGAGAATCATTAATCTTAGACCATAAAGTTTAAGCTTTTTTAATCAAAATCCAGAGATAATTACAGTCCAATGGCTTCCGATGATCTATTTTACAAAATAGCCAGCAAATGTGTAGGTTTTTGTACAAGTATCAATACACATATAGTAACATACATACACTATACATAAATATACATATAATATACATAATCAGTGTATAGGTATTTATTTTGGCTAGCGCCAGTAATTAATTTTGGCCAACGGACCAAAAATGAAAAAAGACCTTTAATCTAACCTGTGCTTTTGCTCCCCGAGACCAAAGTAAGCTGCCAATGATGCCATCTACAATAAAGAATCATTTAAGAAGCATATGGTCAAAATTGAACATTATATTGACTAAACTATCAGCATATTATTCTGAAAGTTCATGCAGACCTTCATGTTTCCAGCTCTTTTACCAAATTTCTCAGACAAAACACCTAAGGAATCAATAAGTCCAACAGGAACAGGTGCAGGGCGTCCAATTTCATCAAACGCTGCTTTAATACGAACACAATCGAATCTCTGTATATTATGACCTGCCCAAATCCTACCATCCAAAATACTGAAGATTTTTTCTGAAACTTCTTCAAATGAAGGTGCATCAGTAACTGCTTTTCGCGTAATCCCGTCTACTCTCCCTGACTTTAATCCCACAACTGATAAGTCACCTGGCCTAATAAGGGTGCAGTAGCTTTCAAGTTCAACAAGCTTTCTTGAACAAACTACCATTGCACCAAACTCCAACACCCAAAATTTCTGTCCAGGTTTCGATGGAACATTTGTTTCCAAGTCGAAAAAGACAATCTCTGAGGACCTTTTGTTGCTTGAAATGTTAGGAATTGCCATTGTTTTGTTTTGTTTTGTTTTTCTTTTGGGGAGCTCAACAAGTTGTAAGATAGGTTGTTATCTGATGAAGTGATGGAAATGATGGTCCATTTGCTGTGTGTATATATATATATATATATGGAAAGAATGTAAAGATTGAAGAATATTCTTTCATGTGTAAGAGAGACATTAATTGGTAGATTTTCTTGTAATTCAAGTTAAACTTAGTTTTGGTGTTTGTACAAAGTTGTCCTTAGCTTCTACTTGATGATGTCCTTTCTTAAGGGAATTCCAGTTAGATAGGAAACATTCCCTTCATCTGCTAGCCTCAATGGTATTTTCTACATGATATTAGTTGGATTGCGTTGTCATTTTAAACTTTTTTTTCACTTGGATATACCAAATTAAGTATCTGAATATCAATTTAAAGAGAATTTTATTAAAACTAATTCCATTTTTTATTTGGAGATAAAATTGCTTTCACTAGTTATAGGATATTTAGCGAGTATGCTACTCTATATGATCTTCGGTTAAACTCTAATACAAAGAGCAATTTAGGAAATGATCAACTTATGTATAATCACCAAACATGGAGCTTTAGAAAGTATAAAAACTACTACTATAAAAAATAATACTTTATAAAAGTAGTTCCGTTAAATATTTGTTAAAGCTAAATAAGTTTAACTCTGAACAAGTACAGATTTACGTTGGATTCGAAAGGTTACATGTTTTGAATATAGTAAATATAAAAATAAGATAAAAAGTAGGTGTTTTGTATAAAGGAAGACAACTGATTCGAAAAAGAAACATCCAATCACTGTTGCCTTTTGGGAGTTAAAATTATTAAAACCCTCCTAATTGGGAAGTTGTATTTTTCTTTTGTTATTAGAATTGAAGCAAAGAGGATGTCCAACAAGATAAGGAATTCCTGTTCTCTTACGTTAGTTGAATCACGTTACCAGAAAAAGTGGGTCACGCATGCTCACATGGCACCATGTCTCACGGAACTCTTTTTGACCCGTTAAATTACGTCTAAATTTTCTTCCAAAAATACATATAATCGTAATTATCATAACCCACTTTCTTTAAGGATGTGTGAAATATAGTAAGATTAAATTCATCAAAATGTGAAATATAATATTTCAAATTTATCAAATGAGACGTTGTCAATTGGACTTCCTTGTCACACCATCAAGGTTGTGGGGTGGATGGGATTTCTCAAATCTTAGTCGAAGGTTTCAAGTTCAAGCTTTAATAATGAAACAAATCCTAGCAAGGAACGCTTCCCCTTTTTAATCAGTCTTGCACAGTGAATCGGATAGGTCGGGACCCAAAGCGGATACCAACATTGGTAGGAAACAAACAAAAACTTCCTGGTCGTGTCCCCATTCTCTTTTTACCACGTGTTGTGGGACAAAATTTTGACTAACTATACATCACTGACTCAGAATTTTGGACATAAACGCCACACTCCATTATTTTCATTTTCAGTCATCAACAAAAAAATTACACACAAATTAACAACTTCAGTCTACAGGAATTTTCTCAAAATCCGGGAGAAATAATAATCGGTAATGCACTCAAGAATACATATAGTGAGAGAAGATGGAGGGGGTCAGACTACAAACTAGTTACGACCTTTGGCTGTGGGCTGTAGCAGCATCCCAATCAGCAAAAGCATTATTGATGCATGTTTTAAACTGGGACAGGAGGTTTGAGAGTAACCAATGCTTTCTTGATTCTCTCCACAGCTGCCTGCAAGGTCGAGAGCGATGCTGCATAGGAGATACGGATACATGTGTCATCCCCAAATGCATCCCCGGGGACTAGCGCAACCTGTTTAAGGTAATGAGAGTCACATGCATTAGGGAATGGACAACATAAATAAGCGGCAAGGAGCATCCTAAAGTAATGCACTTTCACCAAACCACGATGAACTATCAGTTCTTTTTATAGGATTGTCTTCCTAGAATCTTTACCAAATGAGACAATTACATTTTTGGACTCCAGGTTTTATATATTCAGTATAAATATACATATACTATACATATTGTATACACAAAATATACGTATAATATACATAATCAGTGTATAAGTTTTGTATACTTTGGCTAGCGCTCGTAATTAATCTCAGCCGATGGGCCAAAAATGAAAAAAACCCAATTATATTTGCCTAAAATCGAGAATGACATAGTTAAGGGGGAAATCTTTTCTGCAGAATCCCCAGGTTGGATGATACTCAAGTAGATAATACACTCAATGGTAAAAGTATTAAGGGTTGTTTGAAAGTTGCAGTATTGGAATTTTCTGAAAAAATGTCAAGAGTGTATCCTAAAAAATGTTTTTAGTGAAAGCAACTTCGGACCTATGGGTAAGTAAACATCTGTCGTTTTGTAATTAAAGTTCAAGAAACCATGAATCTTACTTGAGCTTTATCCAGCAAATATCGGCAAAGAGATTCTGAGTTGTCGACGGTGCCAAATCCATCAACCTCTACTCCATAATAAGAGCTTAAATCAATAAATAGATAAAATGCTCCCTGCAAAAGAAAATATAAAGTTTGGGCTCAATATATCAGGGGTAAGAGTTAAAAAGGAAAGAGTCAGCAGAGTTCTACTAATAATAGATGCACATAATCTTGTCTCTCTACTTTTTAAGTCCTCTGTTGAGAAAAGAAAATATAAAGTTTGGGCTCAATATATCAGGGGTAAGAGTTAAAAGGGAAAGAAGTCAGCGGTGTTCTACTAAAATAATAGATGCACATAATTGTGTTTCTCTACTTTACTACTGAGTACACCCATAGTTCATACAGATGGACCGTTACCCGAGGCTCTGAAATTTTGACATCATCTATTTCCCCAAAGCTGCTGACAAGGAAATCTCGCCGTTCACGAAATGCTTTTACCATAGTTGCAACTGCTTCTCCACCAGCAAAGCCCAGTCCCAAAGCAGCCACAGCTGCTTTTTGGGAGATGCTACTTGCACCTGATGTGAACTGCAATAGGACAGAAATAGATTTAGAAGTGAACTATCTCATAGGGGAAGAGACTGGATGATATGAAGAAAACTTTGTCAATTATCTTAAACTTTAGCCAACGATGAAACTCAGTTTCCACACCTGTTAACTTGTTAATAAGAGTTCCGAAGAAGAAATACCACATTCATTTAAGTCAATATACTTGTTAAGAAAAAAAGATATTACCTGGCTCTGGATCTTATTACATGCAGAAACAAAATGTTTAGGACCAGCAATATAGCCAAGTCTCCAACCAGTCATTGCAAATGCCTACAAGAATACATATATTATAAGGCACACCTTCCAGATATGTATTCCCATATTAGTAAACAAAATAGTCATTGCCAAGGAATTCAAGAAACGCAAGGGAGAAGTAAGGAATTATAATTTTCATATAATAAGAGCTGCGTTACCTTAGAGAAGCCATTTACAGTGAGAGTCCTATCCCACATACCAGGCAAAGATGCAAAGCTAGTATGAGTTGCAGGTGCATAAATAATGTGTTCGTAAATTTCATCTGATATCACCTGCAGACCAGAAAGCATTTTTTAAGATTCAGAGATCAGATTGGGATTATATTCAAGATGAGTTAGTTATGATGAACCTACAAGAAGCCTCGGATGCCTAGCCACAATCTGAGCAATCTCCTCAAGCAATTTTCGAGGGTAAACAGACCCTGTTGGGTTGGACGGAGAACAAAGAATCAGAAGTCTTGACTTTTCAGTCAGTTTAGATTCAAGAAGCTTTGGATCTAAGAGAAAATCTTCAGATATGCTTGTTGGAAGAATCACAGGCGTTGCATCTGCCATCCTTGCCATTTCAGGATAACTCACCCAATAGGGAGCCGGAATAAGAACCTGCGCCGTGTATGTGGGTTAATAAGCCATAGTACCTCTTATATCTCAGAACTAACAAACAATCTTCATTACGTTGACTGTCATTATGACAATGCAGACTGAGTGATTTCTATCGTAAAATCCCACTGCTTAACATCCATATTTGAGGGGGGAAAAAGAAAGAGTATCCAACCTTCACTTCTGCATCTGACTTCACCAAAATGGAAGTTCTCTTTTTTAAGTGAGGGAAAAGCAAACTGATTTAAGTAATGGCACTAATGGTATATTTCCCATCACAGTTAAACCAGCTATAGTATTTTTCTACCAAGAGATTAAACAATAGAGAAAAGGTGAAATATGCTGGCAGTCCCTTTTATGAAGAAAACAACCTCCAGCTTAAATATTTGTATCCAAACAATGAGCCCAGCAGTCAAAAGTAAAAGAGGAATTGATTAAACAATCAAACAGTTGTCAACGTGTTAAGCCATTCACTACCAAAGGGAAATTTTGGGAAGACCTGTGATAACAATTCGATGTGGAAATGAGAATTATGTGGAAGTTAATAATCCTTGGATGTGTAGAGTTACCTCATCCCCTGGGGAACAAACTGCAAGCACTGCCTGAACAATACTTTGTTTTGCCCCATTGCTTACCAAAATCTGATCAGGCGTGTATGATAGCCCGTTCTCCTCTACATCCAGAAATTAGATCAGATAAAGCAAATTAAAAAAAAAAAAAAACTATGTAATAAACTTCAACTAGAGAAATTGGTACCTTTTAATTTATGACAAATAGCCGACCGAAGTTCCATTGTACCTGCATTTGGTGTATACCTAGTATGACCTTCACGAATTGCATTTATCCCAGCCTGAATAAGTGAAACTGATTTAGCAAATAGAGAAAAGATAGAACATTGATTTCCTATTATGAAATATTACCTCTGCTATTGCGGTGGGAGTGTCAAAATCAGGTTCACCAGCTGCTAATCTAATAACAGGTACACCAGCTTGCACAAGAGCAGTAGCCTGATCAGTTATAGCAACCGTTTTTGAAGGCTTTACTGCATTTACCCTGGGGCTGAGCGAGATATCAACCTCAACTCTGTCCATGCTCTGTGTTATGACAACTGAACCTTTTCCATGTGAGTATAGCTGCCTCTTTGGCCCTGAAGATCTGCAACAGACAAATATAAACAAATATTCTGATTCAGCAAAAACATCTAGGTGGAGTATTTCTTGCTGAATGCTTATCATGGTTCATTGACACATTCCCTATGTCAAGTTATTAGAGAACTGCACCATATAAGAAAGTTCATGTTTTTATGTCTTTTTCAGAGATAGGATAAAACAATGAATTATGTCTCTTCAAGCTCTCTTTCTTCCCTTTTCTCCTCTTCCTTTTTCTTGACTGCTAATAATTAAGTTCAAATAATAAAAGTAGAATTACATGTTCATTCAAACATTTCAATATCACAACTTTTGTCACTTATGGTTGAGAGGTTAACCTTCTTGGGATGGCCTAGAATGAAAATAAGGTTCTATACTAAAATTGACAGGGGGAGACTCTATCTTTGCAATTTGCAAGGTGAAACATTTTATAAGCAGACTGGGGGTAGCTGAAGACAAAATGTCCCAAAAACAAAACAAACAAAAAACAAAACAAACAAAAAAAAGAGACAAAGAAAAGCGCGATAGGTTAGAAAAACAATAGTGAGAGAACAAAAGGAAAAGAGAAGGCTTGTCGTCTCTGATAAATGAGAAGAAAGATGTAAAATTACGCATGCGATCACCATCATTTAATAATGATTATACTTGAGATATTTTATCAAAAGATGATTATGCTTAAGATTCTTTATCAAAAACTGATTATACTTAAGATTCTAGAGCAGACTCTCTCTGTGGCATTATCTTCTTTCCTAGCCACTAACTAATAATTAGAAAACTAAAACAGCGATGACGTTAGTTAGTTTGGTGGCCCAAGGTTTACATAGAGTGTGAATTACTGTGATAAGCTTATAGGCATTGCTATCTTAGACCACGTCAAAAGCATAATGTTTCAATTATTCTACATGCATGCAGTAGCCTAAACTAATTACTCCACTCAGAGTGGTACAATTTAATTTCTTTATGCAGATTTAGATACTCGCCAAAGATGCACATATCCAAGAAAATAAAAGTCTTAGATAAAGACAATTTTACATGTACAAAATGTACTCGTGTTTTTAGTGAATTCACAGTTCCAAGCAACAGCCTTTAGGTCTACCTGAAGGAGTTTGTTAAAAGTTAACGATAAGATAAATTTGGTCAATGCTCTTAGTTACCTCATTCAGATAAATTTCCGTCCTTGTAATTCACTAAGTAACTGTGATAATTTTAGGTACATTTCAACTGTGGGAAGAGGGAATGCGAAGTGAAGAATACTGTAGCTATCTCGTGAAAATGTACTCTAGGTTGGCCAAGCTTATTGAACTGAAATCAACAAATTAAGTTAATTGGCATTAACAACATTGAGAATATTAGTTTAAGTTATTCTCTCCTTTAACTTGAGTATACTTTATCACCTTGAGTTACTATAAACTTTTGAAGAACTCTTTGCCTTGAGTTACAATAAACTTTTACTGTTACCATTCAAAAAAAAAAAAAAAGTAACTTATAAACTTTTTGAATAACACTTTTCCTTGAGTTACTATAAACTTGATAAATTAGTAATTGATGCAGATCTGGTAGATGATGAGAAGCTTGTAAAGGAAACATTCAAGGTTTTTATGTAAATTTATTTAGGGAAACTGAAAATTGGAGACCAGATTGGGAGGATGAGAACTCAAATAGGCTCCCTTATACTATCAGAAATTAGATATATCTATCCTTCATTTTATTTTGGCATATATAAGGCTATGTCGTTATACATTCAGCTATTTCTGCCCCCCACCCGTTAAATAGATTTGTCCCTTCTTAAAATATACAAATGTGCCTGCGCTCAAATATAAACACATGTCTCATGTTAACCAAACCCGACCAGTCCAATTAAAACCCACTGTTTTTCTTCTCCTTTATTCAACGTTTAACAGGACACTTTCACATACTATTAGGGTTCTCCCATAAACTAATGGGGTCCTTGAATTTCCTTCTCTCTTGTATAATTACTTCTTAGTTTCATACTTTAAGGTGTTAAAGTTGTAGGAAGATAGTGTTTGCAATGTCATAAAACACATCTCATCTTCACCTCACCCCGTAGCACCTATCTCCACCCCACACCCCTTAACACCCCCCCCCCCCAACAAAAGTCCCACCTCCCATAGTATTTCTGTAGATTATATACAGATGCTTTTAAGATAGTATTTATTGCTTACCTACCGAACACAAGAAAATAAGTAAGATACCTACCGAACACAAGAAAATAAGTAAGAAACCCAAACATTTTTCATGAAGAATACTTTCCATTATACAGAACACACCCTACATGGTAGCTTCAATATTAGACTAACGGAGTTAAGGACTAGCTCGAAGCACTAACCATAAAATTAGTCCTGCACTAATATGCTTATGTCTTAGTCCTTTACTTCTCTACAATTCAAGCATTATAAAGCCAAAACTCGAATCTCCTCTCCGGCAAATCAAAAGACGCTACAACGCTGCTGTCTAGTCTAGCATAGAAGAGAGTAGATCCCTAAATTGATTAAAGTTTCCATTTTTCCAACTGGATCTCTCTCTATTTGATCAAAGAATCCTTTTGGTTGATTTGGTTCTCAACCGTTATTATTCTTGACATTGCTATTTTGTTATTTTGGTGGTGGAAAGCTGAAGCAGAGGTTTTGGTATCTATTACTCTAGTCCTTTCTCCTTGAAGTTTCGAGAAACTTGGTGTTCTACTGCAATTTGCTAATTACAATATGATTTCCAGAATCAAACAAAAATTAATTCACCAACTTCAATATTCTAATTCTCAATCATCTGCAAACCACAGCGAACACATTCTTAAGAATACATTCTAACAACTCAAAAATTCATTAAGGTAATTGCAGTTAGCAACCAAGAAACAACAAGAGCAGAGATAAAATTACTTGAGAGAGAGAGAGAGACCGTTTAAGGAATTTCTACTACATAAAAATCAAAACTTTCACCATCCCAAGCATTCTCAAATCCTAAAACACACCAATAAGACTCCTAGAACTAAACAAAAACTAATTCACCACCTTCAACATTATCATTTGCAAACGATAGCTAAAACATTCTTGAGAATACATGCCAACAATTCAAAATTCTTTAAGGTAATTGCAATTAACAACCAAAAAACAACAAGGGGAAGAGCGATCAACTTTCACAATCACAAGCATTCTCAAGTCCCAATAAGATTCCTAGAACTAAACAAATACTAATTCACCAACTTCAATGTTTTGGTTCTCAGTCATTTGGCAATTGCAAACACAGCTAAAGCATTCTAAAGAATAAATACTAACAATTCACAATTCTTTTAAGGTAATTGAAATTGAAATTAACAACCAAGAAACAACAAGGGGCAGAGAGGAAATTACTTGAGAGAGAGACTTTGGAGGTTAGAAGAGAAAGAGATTGATTTGGAGTTGAGTGAATCAGACTGGATTCCAGGAATAATGGCTCTTGAACCAATTCTTGATGAAGAAGTAGCAGCAGCAGCAGACATTTGGTGGGATGTATATCCAATTTCAAACTTGGGTTTTCAACTGATTCCATTTGGGTGATGGAACAACTTTTTTATAAATAGTGAAATGAGGGTTGGTAAGGTTGTTGGATGGAGGCTGCTGGAAATTGAGGTTGGTGAACTTTGGGTCTCTTTATTTTCTGATTTGCTTTGTTTTTGTTAAGACTAAACCTATTATGATTTAAGAATAAATATGATTAAAAAAAATAATCCGGTGCACTAAGCTTCCACTACGCGCAGGGTCCGGCATCTCTGCAAGAGGCTGTTTCCATGGTTCGAACCCGTGATCTCCTGGTCACATGGCAGTAACTGGCTCGGCATTTTTACAAGAGGCTGCTCTCACGGCTCGAATCCGTGACCTCCTGGTCATATGTATGGCAGTAACTTTACTAGTTACACCAAAGCTTAAGAATAAATAGGATTATATTCCCAAAAAAAAAAGACTTTTTATATATAAAGTACGGAAAATGGTTTTAACCAAATCCTACTCATCCAATTAAATTGTTTATCTCCTTTATTCATCATCTAACAGAACATTTTAAATATTAGGATGTTTTCATGGATTAATTGAGTCCTAAATAGGGATATGCAAGATCCGATTTAATCGATAAATCGAATCGAAAAAAAATGCTTTTTGTTTATCGGTGTCGGATTATTGGGTTAATGGGTTTTAAACGGTTTTGTAAATTTTTATTTGATTATTGGTTATCTATTATTAATTTTTAGATTTTAGTTAATGATTAAATCGATAACTTAATAAGATAATATTAAATTTATCTTTTTTATCCATAAATATTGGCTTTAGATTTTAAATACAAACCCTTTGTATCCGGCTAATTCTTTTGCATTGTTGAAGTTGTCGGCTTGGTGCTACCAAAGTCTTTGGCTAGTTTTATTTTTCCTTTTGTTGCAAATATTTCTTTTGTAATAGTATTGTTCATGATCTAAGAAATAACTAGCAAGCTAACTTGAAATGGTATATGATGATTGACGAGTGAGAGCTCCTCAAAACTCTGTTGATTATAACACAACATATATTTACGCTTTTGCAATATAATTTATCATTCTCTGATGCTCTCACAATTTAGTGAAAACAAGAGAAAAGTAAAAATACTTAGATGAGCATTTTTTTTTTTACATGTGAACCTGCAGCCGCTACACTTCGGGTGCGCACAAGGTAAACTCAGCTCCTGTGCAATAGCTCGCAAACCACACAGGAGAAGCAACCCACACTAGGCAAGCCCTGTGCGACGAGCTCGACCCAAAAGGCAAATCCCCTATTGTCATAGGCAGGGGGTTTTGAACTTAAGACCTCCATTATGAAAGCCCCATGCTCAACCAATTGAGTCGTCCTTGCCAGTGGCGGAGCTAGAAATTTTGGTAAGGTTGTTCAAATATTGACAAGTATATAATTTTTTCCGATGAATGAGTGCAATGAAATTTTATTAAAACATCATCACTGCACACCCGCCTAAAAATTTATGGTCCATTTGATTTCGCAAGTTATTCTTGATAAATTTCATTACTAGAAAACTCTTACGGTGATTACAATATCAAATGACAACAACATATCCAGTGTACGTAATCCCACAAGTGGATAACAACAAGGGGCATTCCAAGAATGTTACAAAGCGAGAGATAACGACTAATTAATTTTCTTTGAAAAAAAAAAAAGAGAACAAAGTTGGATAATTAAAATGTTCACAGAAGCAATTAAAAAAGAAAAGAGAGCAGAATAAGTGGTAGCTAACTTGCCATTAGATCTCGTTGTCTTCTTTTTAACAATACGTCTTCTTCTTTTCTAGGAAATAGGAAGGAAAGAAGAAAGACTAAAGGAGCTTCAACAAATGAGTCTAACGTAATTTCAAACCAACATAGGAATAAACCAAATATCAAATCATAACTCAAAGACATTTAAGCTTAGTCGGAACATGGAAGAAAATAAGTGCAAATACAAATCAATCAAGTAGCTTTAGACAATGTTTGTATATTTTCTTTTAAAGAAAGAAGATTACCAGCACTTGACGCAAGCCTTAAACCGTGACTTTTAGATAAAATTGAACACATTTACCTCTAAGCTATCTATCTCAATTATTTTAAGGGTGTTCAAAATTTAATTTATATCCAGCTAACTATAATATCTAATCCATATACTAGTACAATTTTCCAGTCAAGGGTGTGTAGCTGACCACCCTTGGCCATGAGTGGCTCCGCCACTGGCCCTTGCGGGTATTTAGATGAGCATTTTCTTAACGGTTGAATAAAAAATTGAACAGTTAAGGACCGCAAGCCAATTAACCGATAACTAATAGTATCTTATTTGTTTAATTATTGATTTAGCATGTTTACAAATCGATAACCGATAAATCGAACCGATAATATATAAAATTGCAGCAAACTGACCAATAAGCACCCCAAATCCTAAATTCCCTTCTCTCTCGTCAAATTTCTTCTTATTTTTGTACTTTAGGTTGTTAAGGTTGTACAACATGGTGCTTGCAATGTCGACAAGCAATTATTCTTCGAAGAGGAAGTCTCGCTATAGAAAAAACTACCAACCACTTCACTTGGATGACTTCTTATAACTACGGAAGGAGATTCTCTAAGGGCCCGTTTGGTTGGGGAGCAAGTTGTCTCGGGATTAATTATTCCACCTTCAATGTGGAAAAAAACGTGAGATAAATCCATTCCAAATTAACTATCCCTTATCATTCGTACCAATCAAGGCGTAAGTGTCTTAAACCTAAAGTAAGAGATTTTAATTTTGGTGTTGGTTGAATTTTAAAGTAACTTTTTATTTTTTCCTTATTTAATATTTTTTTCGGATAAAAAAGATTGTCCATTTAGCTTTTTTTTTTTAGGTAAAAAAAAGCGTTCACTTATCAAATCACAAAAAAATTAATCTTTTTTTTTGAAATTTGCCCCTATTAAGTGTTCTGTGATCAAATCTCAATACCTATTTAATAAGGGGTAGTTTGGTCAAATTACCTATTTCTTTCGAGGAGTTAATATTTTTTTAAGAATATGCAAATAGTTAAGTGAACTTTCTTTTTGATCCGGAGGGATTAGTTCATAAGTGAAAGTTGTTTTCATTGTGTTTGTTATTGGGTCACAGGTCTTTATTTTTATGTTTTAAATTCGTGTTGAGCATAGTCTTACAAAAAAAAAAAAAAAAAAAAACAGAGCAGTAAATACATTAGTACTGTACATGGTAGCTTCAACATGAAAGTAACGGAGTTTTAGGAGTAATATTAAGTAGTAACCCTAAGACTAATCTACTTATATCTTAGTGCTTATATTTTCTCTATACAATTTTCAAGCCTTATACTGTAAACCCAAACCTTGTATCTTTCTCCTCAAAAGACTGCCGCAGAGTAGAGTAGATCCCCAAATTCATTAAAGTTTCCATTTTTCCAAGTGGGTGTCTCTACATTTGATCAAAGAATCCCTTTTGGTTTATTTGGTTCTCAATCGCATTTGACTGTTTTCTATTCTTATCACTTTCTGCCTATCTTATTACTCTAGACATTGCAATTTTAAGAAGAAGCATTCCAATTTGCTAAGTACTAGGATATTCGTCCGTGACTCATTTGTTGGTGACTTTGTTTTCTGATCAACACTCTGCATAACAAGGTCAGTTCCTTGTTTTCGCTATTTCATTTGCTTTTAATCACTTATCTCACTTAGTTTAATAAAATTAACTTGCATCTTTTAATCATTTAAATCCCCACCTGGTTTAAATCCGGAATGGAACCACAGTTGTAGTAATCTGAACCCTTAATCGATCTCAGGTTACGACGTAGACTAGTAAAATGGAGTTATTTGCAATTAGTTGTAGTAAATAGGTGCCCTGACGCAGCTTAACTCGTTAGGTGACGACTCCTCTTTTTTAGCACATTAAAAGAGTTTTCACATGTTGAAACCCGCTTTCGCTTCGCGACAAAGTCTCCATTTGGCTTTTGAGTCCAATATTAACCGGCCAAGGAAGAGAGTATACTGTTTGGCTTGCAACTCTTGAGTTAACAGAGTATGTTGTCGTTAGAATTGTTTAGGTACAACCATGAATGTATAACTTTTTTGGAAGGTCTATATCTTTTTTTTACCCCAAATGTTCCAATAACTTAAGTACTCTAAGTAACAAAGCAGGCAGAGGAACAGAGCTATAGAATATACAGGCTTTAGAATGCCAATGTGTATTAACAAAAAGTTCAATTTTGTAAGTCTTGCTCTGTTACAAGGGGAAAAAAATGAAATGCCAAAGATCATAAAAATGTTTTTTTTTTTTTTGCCTTTTTAATTTAATGAAACTGCAGTTTCTGGTTTGCTGGATGAAGCTGGGAAACATACCGAAGCATAATTTGTTTTCTTATTTTGATTGTTGTGAATACTTTGGCGATTGGTTCTCAAGGAGGTTTTCAGTAAACAGGCACAGAATGTGCCACACTTTAGGGGAAAAGTGAAATATAGAAATAACAAAGGACTACGGGCAGATTAGAAAATAGTGCATACGATAAGGATGTGTAATGCAAAGAGCTGAGCTCAGCACACGCACATACAGTTTCTTGTTTTAATATTGAGTTTGTACAATTAGTTTCTCAAGTATTTGGTCATCTTGTTGAGAGTTGGCATTATATCTAACAGGGAAATGAACAATGAAGAAAAACGATTTAATCGAGAAGAAGAGGAGGAGGAGGAGGAAAGTGGGAGAGGTCGAGAAGCTTGGGAAAGAACTTATGCAGATGAAAGATCATGGGAGTCTTTGCAAGAGGATGAATCAGGACTCCTTCGTCCAATTGACAACAAAACTCTATCCCATGCTCAGTATCGACGGCGTCTCCGCACTGCAACCGCTGCACGAATTCAGAAGGGTCTCATTCGGTATCTCTACATTATCATTGATTTCTCCAGGGTATGTAAAATCCTCTATGATTGCACAATGACTGCATTTCTATATTTGGTTGTTTATATTTGAAGGTTTAAATTTTCATTGCGAGATATGAAAAAATTATTTAAATATCTATGGTTATCTGTTTGTAAATGAGTTATCTCCAGCAGAAGTTGAGGCTGAAGATTTTAGTGATTGCAACTAGTTTATTATGCTATGAGATACTAATAAAGCTAAGTGTATTTCTGTTTTTTGTAATGGTTTGAGAAACCAATACTCAGAATAACTTTTTCAGAAAATTACGCTGATGTATGCAATGCAATTGGGTGCTCTTCTTTGATCAGTAATAATTAATATTCAAGTAAATACCCCCTTTCAGTTTTTATGTCACCATGTATCCTTGAACACCACCTCACATTGATTTCTATGAACCATGTTTTGAAATTCTGAGATAAAATTGTGAATTGAGTGTGTCCAAGACATTATTGCCTTATAATAAATGTCCTTAACTGGGTTGTGCTTATCACTGCATTGTACATTTTCTTTTTTCATTGACAAGGTGCAATAAACAATCTTATGTATTTGCACGGAAACATTGTGCTGACAGTTCTCCTTTTAAGATGTCAGCATCCATTGTTTTTTGACATTTTTCCTAGGACTCTTTTGTGCACATTGGTCGAAAGTCTTTCTGAGAATTGTTGGCGTCTACTTGATACTTATACTAAATGGTTATAGTTCCGCAACGCCCAAGCGAACTTGGAAAGCTAGAAGAAAAATTGAAATGTTTGAGTACCAGAAATCTACACAGAATAAAATAGATACTTTATGCATTCATTTAAATTAAGTCTGGATGATTTTAAAAATGATATTCGAAAGCGTGACAGTAATGTCTCATAATATCTTGAACTTTATACAGCTTTTAAGTTAATAATTGCTTACTTGATTTTTGACTTTTAGGCAGCTGCAGAAATGGATTATAAACCAAGCCGAATGGTTGTAGTTGCTAGACAAGTGGAGGCTTTTATAAGAGAATTTTTTGACCAGAATCCACTGAGTCAAATTGGCTTGGTGATCTTGAAAGATGGAGTAGCTCATTGTTTAACAGATCTTGGTGGCAGTCCTGAGGCTCATATCAAAGCATTGATGGGTAAATTGGGTACCTCAGGTGATGCATCCCTCCAGAATGGCTTAGATCTTGTGCGTGATCTCCTAAATCAAATCCCATCATATGGTCATCGTGAAGTCCTTATCCTGTATTCGGCTCTTAGCACATGTGATCCGGGGGATATACTGGAAACCATCCAAAAGTGCAAAGCGTCTAAGATAAGGTGCTCAGTAATTGGTCTCTCTGCAGAACTCTACATATGCAAGCATCTCTGCCAAGAGACTGGGGGAATGTATTTTGTTGCATTGGATGAGGTGAGGAATAGATATTTGAGATGTGCAATACTTGAACTTGTGAAACAAACTAATAGAGTAAGGAAATCTTCTGCTGGAAATTTGGTTCTAATTGCCTACTACATAAAACATCTCACTGAATAATGATTAGCAATATGTAGGAGGTGTAATATTGTTAAACTTTTTATAATTAGTTTCTTGGTTATTGCTCTGTCAGCCTCATTTAAAAGAGTTGGTATTGGAGCATGCCCCACCTCCTCCAGCTATTGCAGAGTTTGCTGTTGCAAATTTGATCAAGATGGGGTTCCCCCAAAGAGCAGCAGAGGGTGTGATTTCAATTTGTTCGTGTCATAAAGAGGCTAAAGTTGGTGGTGGATACACTTGTCCGAGATGCAAAGCACGCATATGTGAGCTGCCTACTGAATGCTGCATCTGCGGCCTGACCCTGGTATCTTCTCCACATTTGGCAAGGTCATATCACCATCTCTTCCCAATAAGGCCATTTGATGACATTTCACCCTCAGTTCTGAAAGATCTTCACAAGTTACCAAAGAATTGCTTTGGTTGCCAACTAAGTCTCCTAACTCCTGGTAAGAGCATTCTTAAGCTTATTTTCAAAATTGAAACTATGCAGAGGTAAAAAATTCATGCCAAAACAAGGAAATCTATCTTATTTGTTTGCTCTCAAGATTGCACTGTAAGTAACCACTGAAGTAAATCTGCGACGCAATGAAGCACCTGGTCACACAGGATATTTGTAAAAAGATTTGCATTTTTTTTGGTTCAAAACTGAAACTTCTAGTGGTAAAAGGTTCAAGCCAAAAATGAGGAAACTGTCTTTTCTGTTTGCTTCTGAACTCTGAAGATTGCATTGTAAGTAACCTTTAAAGTGAATCTGAGATGCAATGGAGCACCTGGTCACACAGGATATTTGTAAAATGATTTTCATCTTTTGGGTGGATATTATCATTATCCATGTATATGTTAGGATGTCCGATATGGTGAGAATTCTCAAACGGAGTAGTTTATCAGATTAAACCTCAGGTGCATAACCCTGACCTGAAGCATCTTGTGTTGCTGAGGATGTCAGTGAAGTTTCTTTCTTTAAGTTCATAGCTGCATAGAATTGTACAAGGCATTTGCATTATTGTTTGTTGTCTGAGATTTCTTGTATGTGCATTTCTCCTACTATACAACAACAACAACAACAGCCCAGTGAAATCCCACATCCTGGGGTCTGGGGAGGGTATAATGTACGCAGACCTTACTCCTACCAAGGTAGGATGGCTGTTTCCGAGAGACCCTCGGCTCAATAGAAGCATAAAAAGGGGGTCAGATAAGGTTAAAAGATTTAAAACGATATTGCAATGAAATAATGCAAGCGACACAGTAAAACAGGATAATCAAGGAATTCAAAGCGATATGGAAATGCAAATCACGAAAGCGGCACAGATAAAATAGAGTAATCAAAGTACAGAAAGTAGCAAATAATAACATAAATCAAAGCACAAGAAATTATAATGCGCTAATGCGCCTACTAATAAGGAAAGATAACGAGACTTATATACTAGCCTTCTACCCTAATGTGGGTCCTCCACACCTTCCTATCTAAGGTCATGTCCTCGGTAAGCTGTAACTGCGTCATGTCCTGTCTAATCACCTCTCCCCAATATTTCTTTGGCCTACCCCTATCTCTTCTGAAACCATCCATGGCTAACCTCTCACACCTCCGCACTGGGGCATCTATGTCTCTTCTCTTCACATGCCCAAACCATCTCAGTCTCATTTCCCGCATCTTGTCTTCCACCGAGGCCACTCCCACCTTATCCCGAATAGCCTCATTTCTAATCCTGTCGCTCCTAGTGTGCCCACACATCCATCTCAACATTCTCATCTCGGCAACTTTCATCTTTTGAACGTGAGAGATCTTAACTGGCCAACACTCCGCCCCATACAACATAGCCGGTCTAACCACCACTCTGTAGAACTTGCCCTTCAGTTGTGGTGGCACCTTCTTGTCACATAGCACTCCTGAAGCTAGCCTCCGTTTCATCCACCCTACCCCAATACGATGTGTGACATCATCGTCAATCTCCCCGCTGCCTTGCATGATAGACCCAAGGTACTTGAAACTACTTTTCTTTTGGATGGCCTGAGCACCAAGCCTAACTTCCACGCCAACCTCCTGGGGTGTCTCACTGAACTTACACTCTAAGTACTCTGTCTTGGTCCTACTCAGCTTAAATCCTTTAGACTCCAAGGTATGTCTCCAATCCTCCAGCTTAGCGTTAACTCCGCTACGAGTCTCATCGATCAGGACTATGTCGTCCGCGAAAAGCATACACTATGGCACCTCACCTTGAATTTGTCGCGTCAATCTATCCATCACCAAGGCAAATAAAAACGGACTAAGAGCTGATCCTTGATGCAACCCCATCACAACTGGAAAGTGCTCTGAGTCCCCTCCTACTGTCCTTACTCTAGTTTTGGCTTCCTCATACATGTCCTTGATCACCCTAATGTATGCTACAGGTACACCTTTAGCCTCCAAACATCTCCATAGGATTTCTCTTGGAACTTTATCGTAAGCCTTTTCTAGGTCGATGAATACCATATGCAAGTCCCTCTTCCTCTCCCTAT
Source organism: Lycium barbarum (assembly GCF_019175385.1). Lineage (NCBI taxonomy): Eukaryota > Viridiplantae > Streptophyta > Magnoliopsida > Solanales > Solanaceae > Lycium > Lycium barbarum. The sequence goes on along the minus strand of NC_083346.1, from coordinate 27,401,277 downwards.
ACTGCTCCACCAGTCTCCTCACAAGATGAATGGCTTCTGTAGTTGAGCGTCCCGGCATAAATCCGAACTGGTTCTCTGAAATAGACACGCCTCTCCTCACTCTCATCTCCACCACTCTTTCCCACACTTTCATAGTATGGCTTAGTAGCTTGATACCTCTATAGTTTTCGCAACTCTGGACATCCCCCTTGTTTTTGTATAGAGGGATCATTACGCTCGACCTCCATTCTTCGGGCATCGTTGCCGTCTTAAAGATGACATTAAACAACCTAGTCAGCCACTCCAAACCTGCCGAGCTCGCGCTCTTCCAAAATTCCCCAGGGATCTCGTCAGGTCCGGTCGCTCTTCCCCTGCGCATCCTACGGACAGCACCCTTAACCTCCTCAACCTTAATACTCCTGCAATACCCAAAATCGTGACGCCTCCCTGTATGCTCCAAATCTCCCAACACGATGTCTCTCTCCCCTTCTTCATTCAAGAGTTTGTGAAAATATGACTGCCATCTCTGTTTAATGAGAGTCTCCTCTACCAATACTTTTCCATGCTCATCTTTAATGCACTTCACTTGATCCACATCGCGCGCCCTTCTCTCCCGCACCCTGGCTAGCCTGAACAATTTCCTATCCCCGCCTTTCTCTTCTAGTTCAGCATAGAGGCGTTCAAAAGCTGCCGTTTTTGCCGTCGAAACCGCCGACTTCGCCTCCTTCCTCGCTATCTTATAAAGTTCCCTATTCGTCCACATCTCCACCTCATCCTTGCTTTCTATCAGCTTCGCATACGCCATCTTCTTTGCTTCCACCTTCCCTTGCACTTCTCCATTCCACCACCAGTCCCCTCGATGCCGACCACGACTACCTGTCGAGACTCCCAACACTTCCCTTGCTACAACCCTAATACAACTAGCCGTCCTATCCCACATACTGGTCGCATCCCCACTACTATCCCAGGCCCCCATATCCTTCAATTTCTCTTCCATCTCCAGGGCACTAGCCGTGGTCAAACTCCCCCATCTGATCCTAGGTCGATCATCCCCGACCCTCTTCTTCCTCGTCATCTTAATCCCTAAATCCATCACCAAGAGCTTATGTCGGGTTGTAAGGTTGTCCCTCGGAATGACCTTACAATCTTTACACAAACCTTTATCATCCTTCCTAAGAAGTAAAAAATCTATCTGAGTCTTAGCCGCCGAACTACGGAAGGTTACCAAGTGCTCTTCCTTCTTTGGAAAACTCGAATTGGCTATCACCAACCCAAAAGCTCTTGCGAAATCCAAAAGTGAAACTCCTCCTCCATTTCTGTCCCCGAAGCCAAAGCCTCCATGCACATCATCATAACCTCCCGAAATAGACCCGATGTGCCCACTGAAATCCCCTCCCACAAAAAGTTTCTCAGTAGGCGGTATGCCTCCCACAAAAAGTTTCTCAGTAGGCGGTATGCCTCCCACTAACTCGTCCAAATCCTCCCAAAAGCGCCTCTTCTCCTCCTCGCGTAAGCCCGCTTGCGGCGCATAAGCACTAATAATGTTCAAAGTGGTCCCTTCAACGATCACCTTAATCGACATCATCCTATCGTTGACTCTCCTAACCTCCACCACCTGATCCCTTAAATCACTATCTACTAAAATGCCTACCCCATTCCTATACTTCGATCTACCAGAGAACCAAAGCTTATACCCGTCTACCTCCTTAGCTTTAGGTCCTACCCATTTGGTCTCTTGGACACAAGCTATATTAATCTTCCTCCTCTTAAGGGTCTTAACTAGCTCTATGGACTTTCCCGTTAACGTCCCAATGTTCCAAGAACCTACTCTCAGTCTAGATGCTCCTTTAACCCACTTACTCCTCCTAACCCTCGTCCCCGTCCCCGTCCCTGAACGAGAACATGACCCTAGTCTACCATCAATATCCAAAGCCACGAAAACGCGTTTGAACTAATAAATTAGTCAAAGGTCTAAAGTCAGCAAATGTAGCTACAAATGTATGAACAAAGCATAGATATGAGAACCGGAGGTACCAACTCCAGTCGAAATGAACCTGTTCGCCGCCGGAAAATACTGTTCACGTTGGGGGTACTGTTCACGCGGAGTACTGTTAACGTCGGGAGTACTGTTCACACCGGGGTACTGTTCACGTCGGGGGTACTGTTCACAGCGAAAAAACCAGAAAAGTTGCCGGAAAAATTCGCCGGCGACTGAGCAGCGGCTATCCGGCAGATAAAAAGGGAAAAAAGTAGAAGAGAAGAAGAAGAGGAGAAGAAAAAGGAAAAAGCGAAAGCAAAGTAAATGTAGCCGGAAAAGTCGCCGGCGTTACCTGGTCGCCGGTATTACCTGAATGTGATAGTGGCCGGAAAAGGATCTGAAATATCAGATATCAGATCTAATCTGATCTAAATCTCAGATCTAATGGTGAAGGGAAGAGGAGAGAGAGGAGAGAGAGGAGAGAGAAAGTTAGAGAGAGGAGGGAGGTATCTTTAGGAAAAAACTCTCCTACCGTGTCTTCTTCCCCAACCTCACCCTTCCCTTCTCTGGTCTCTCTCCGGCTAAGTTGCACGGACTCGGGTGCAGGTATTCGATACGGGTACGGATCCGAGTGTCGATTCGGCAAAATCTAAATTTTAAGATTCGGGGGTGCGTATTCAGTTATGGATACGGGTGTGGGGATTCGACAAAATCTAAATTTTAAGATTCGGGGGTGCGTATCCAGTTATGGATACGGGTGTGGGGATTCGGCAAAATCTAAATTTTAATATAATTATATTTCAAGTATTTTGATAGTTCAATATTAGTTATTCCTCCTAAATTAATTTTAATTAATATAAATTAAGTGCTCTTAAATCCTCTCACTCTTGATATAGTTATCTAAAATGCTCGATTATTGTTATTTGTCATTTTTCTAAGTTATTTTCAATTCATTATCAAATTATATATTTGAAATTATGTAAAAAATACTATAATTTACAATAATTAATAATTTAAATTATTTAAAAGGCATATGAAAAAATACGTTCCAAGAATAATCCGTTGTACAAAGGGGTCAATTTTATTATGTACAACCAGTAAATTTGTCCGTGCTTTTGTGCGATTAAAAATATAAATTAATTATAAAAAAATTGACATGCTAATAATTAATTTAGATATTATCCCTATATTGTATGAGAAAGAAACATTTACAAATAGCATAATTAGGTGCCTTTCAATTTTGTGACACAAGTAGCATATAATGGAAAATAAAGGGGATAAAAATAGCATATATGGAGAATAAAGGGGTCATTTTTGTACGTTAATACAATTAAGATTTTAAGAGTCCTAATTCTAGCTTCTACACGTCTCCTCCAGCTGTAAGCCTGTAACTTTTAAGTCGTCTTCTTCAAATTCTCCAAACTTCCTTTTCAAGCGTTTACAGAGCAAAGTTCTAGCCTTTAGATTGTCTCTTTCACTGTCTCTTCGTTCTTTCCTCAAGATAGAAAGAGAAAGCCATTCAAGGCCGGAAACAAACCCTCCATCTATATCACTGCTTCTCTCTTCCATCTGAACTCAACACAACCTTGTATTCTTGGTTTATCTGAAACATGAAGCAGCAAAAATGAGATACAAGTACTATAATATTGAAGTTGTGTCATTTTCCTTATCTTAAATCTATTTTATTTTTAATTTTGAGAAATCAAAATCTCAAATGTTTTCCCCAAATTTGTCGACGGACTCGGGTCAAAGTATCCGGAGTTAGTCGACAGTATCCCGGATGTTTGCCGTTCCCGCACCCGACCCGTGCACCTAAACTGGAGAGTCCATGCAACTTAACTCTTCGACAACTCATTCCTTCATTTTCTCCCTTACCTATGAAAGCTTTACATAACTTTGCTCTTTCCAAATACCCCCCAAAAAAAATAAAAAATAGAAATATGTCATTATTCCAAACAACACAAATCATGCCTATAAATACTCAAGTCGTCCCTACCTCACTCAGTTGCCCAACAATACAAGTACTACCCCTCAGTCCCATGCAAGTTGGGTCGGCTATATAAATCCTCACTGACCATATTACTCGAGTTAACTCATATCGTACCAACATTATATACATTAAAAATAATATTAAAAATAACTCAACATAAAAAGTACTAGAAGTTCTTTATATTTTGTGACTGTTGTATAGATCTCCGAAAGGCTAAACAACTCCGATAAAAGTATAGGATGTAAAGTAAAGGTGTTAGCATGACTAAAACGTATTCTCAATTAATAGGTATCTCCTGCATAGATTTTTTTCTTCCACTGTGCCCTATCTTCCGCTAAGCCTGCATGAACCCCAATAATTATACTCCCTCCGTTTCAATTTATGTGAACCCATTTGACTGGGCACGGAGTTTAAGAAAATAGAGAAGACTTTTAAACTTGTGGTGTTAGATGAGTCACATATATTTTGTGTGGCTATAAATAATTGCATAAAGGTAAATTGTTTCCACATATAGAAAAGAGGTCATTCTTTTTGGCACGGACTAATAAGGAAATAGGTTCACATAAATTGAAACAGAGGGAGTAAGTTTTTTTATACGACTTCCTTCCAAGTGATTTAGGTTTACCTCATTACCTCATCCCTTTTTATTACTTTCTCTAACCATGATTTCATATCTACAGACCAATGCATTTGGAGGTCGATGCCAGACATAAATATACCATCTCAAGCGGCTTTCTCTTATTTTATCCTCGATGTGTGCTACTTGAACCTTCTTGTGAATGAGATCATTTCTAATCTTGTCTAGTCTTGTATGACTGCATGGCCATCTTAGCAATCTTCATTTCCGTGACACTCATCTTGTAGATGTGTTACTTTAGAGGCCCAACCATAGCGTCGGTTTTTCTCTGGCAAAGTTTTATAAACCACGTTTCAAGGCTACAAAATCACCGACTGTTCATGGATGTTTTGTTAGACTGAATAATGAGGTTCATCATCTTCTTTTTCTTCTACTTGTTCATGGGTTGCCATCCCCTTAGTTTCGTTAGATTTAAGTGTTGATATGGAGGTGGGTATGAGGGGCTTTGATTGTAAATTGAAAGGCTGTCGATATGTTGGGCTTGGAATGGTGGATTGATGGATGATGTGCTGTAGTAGTAAAAGCTGGGTGTTGTTCATCCATGGTGTTCTTTTCATCAATCAGTCTTGGTTTACGATGGTTTTTCTGAGTGGAAACTGAAGGATCGCTAGTTGGTATTTTTCCCTGGTGGGATAATACTATCCATGGTGTTCTTTTCATCAATCAGTCTTGGTTTCCGATGGTTTTTCTTAGTGGAAACTGAAGGATCGCTAGTTGGTATTTTTCCCTGGTGGGATAATACTTAGGAGGGAGAGACAAAGGCTACAGTGGTTTCCAGTGATCGGTAGTCTGTCCAAACTGATGGTGGAGAGGTGGTGGTAGCAGCAAAGAGGAGTTCAATAGGAGAAAGAAGAAGAAAGAAATAAAATAAAAATTACATTTCAATTCATGCGCTCAACTCTGTGAAAAACACTCATTGTGCCACATTACTGTGAGGTTTTAATATGCATATTTTGGATATACGTTAGGTTGTCTGAAAAATAACAACCTCAATTGAGGTGTGTTAAGTGAAAAGTCGTGGCAACATTAAGTCTTAAGGGGATCTCCATGTATTTAGCTTAATGCAAACTTAATGTATAGGATTCTCAATTTTTGCTTGTTCCACTTTTCTCTCCATTCATCAGGTTTCTCACTTTTTGCTTGCTCCACTTTTCTCTTTATTTGATCTGATGCAGGAAATTTGCCAGGTCCACAGGTTGCTTGTCCAAACTGCAAACAACACTTCTGCCTTGATTGTGATATTTATATACATGAGAGCTTGCACAATTGTCCAGGTTGTGAGAGCTTAAGGAATTCCAAGACCATTAGTGATATGGAAGAATAATAAGGATATCTGTTTTGAAGTGGTTTATTCCTCAATGGAACAAGCTAAATGGCAGAAATGAAATGTTCTGTTGGATGTTCTTGTCAAGTACAGAAATCTTGTTTCAGACCATGTCCCGAGGAAAAGTCAAGCTGGCTGCTTTTACGGAACCTTTGTTGTTGGATGCAGCCAATTTCTATGGAACAACTATGGGAAACACAGCTACTGATCTCAGAGGTGAAACTTCTAATTCAAAGTTTTGGAGCTATGCAGGATTATAGCATGATGTATTATCATATATGACTATCAGATTGTTGCTTCTTGTACCCTCAAATTTTGACTTTAAAGAAGAAAAAAAGAAGTTGGTGATGAGATCTCTATTTTACCTTTGAGCCTCAGGAATTTTGGCATTTAACTACTGGACAATCCACTGGTGAAATCATTTTTGAGTGCTTCATTGTGCATTTCCAAAGGTAGAGGCCATTGCTACTGGTAGATGAGAATAATTTATCAGGGATCGTTAAGCGAAAGAGATTGTTTAGGAGGACAATTAAATTAGCTCTTATGAATATGTTATAGCCATATTCAGCCTTTGTCACCAGTGAGAATGACACTTAAGCTGTAATACCTGCTCATGTTTGTGCATACTTAAGTTGATTTAAATCGAACACTCTCGAGCCTCTTTTAAAGGTTATTGGCCGAGTGGCACTCTGAACTTTTTCTTAGTTATTCTGGATTATCTTTTCCCCAAAATTTATGTTACTCTAATCAATAATCAAGTTTAGAGACATTTGCATGACCTTTGTTAGACTCAAGGATTTCCAACCATCTGGCTTGTCACCTGGGCTGGGCATTTGGTACTTCGGTTCGGTAGCCTTTTGGATCATATATACTATGTATCGAACCGTCGTTTTTCCATACGACTGGGTATCAAAATCAAGTTAGTATTAATATGTATTTTTCGTTAATTACTTATAGTTATAGTATCCAAGTTCATAGTCCACGATAACAGTGACTTGCTGGATTACACAAAATGCAATTGAATTTACTTGTGAAAATACATTTCTGCTGTGAACCCGACCCTACTGTGTTGGTATTGAGTTTCATTTTGTTCTTTCCTTGTGGTCTCTCTAGCTCATTTATATGGTTAGTTATAAAAATCTAACTATTTATATTGATGTTTCTGCGGAAAAGGGCAGGGGAAGCTTACTTGGATGGATGAAAATGATCATAGTCAGCGGATTCAAGAATTGTAGATGTTTTCCGGCTCCTTTAAGAGCTATTTTCTTCATAGATTGGAGAACTCTATTTATTCTAGTGCGGATGGCTGACAATCTTGGTTTTAATAGGACTTCTTACAAGCGTTGTTTGTCTACGCCACAGAAACTTAAGTTTATTCCCGCAATGCCAAAGCTACTGAGATTTCAGGGCGTGGATCCTTGTAAAATTTTGGAAGATGGTGAAGTTTGTAAACTTCATTAACAGCTTAGATTTGCTTCTTATCTGCGCTAACTTACAAACACTAATGTATACCTAGCCGACGACAAATGTGCCTGGTTTTTGTCTTGCCTGATCACGTTGAATGTCATTTGTTCTCCAGAAAAAGAAAACAAAGTAGGGGGATAAGGGGCCGTGTTCCAGAAAAAGAAAACAAAGATACGAGCATACATTTGTTCTCCGTAGTTTTCAAGTGAAACTTTAAACTCAAACAAGAATTTCTCCAGGTTTTGTGGTTTTGTGCTCGTATCTTTATAAACCATAAAACCTGGAGAAATTCTTGTTTGAGTTTAAAGTTTCACTTGAAAACTATGGAGAAAAGGGCCAAAATTGGTATCTGATGTAACGACCTATTTGGTCGTTTAGCACTTTTAAGCCTAATATCCCTAAAACACCCTTTTCGTGGTCTAATGTTGCTGTCTATAGCTTGCGATAACGGGTGATTCGGTTATTTAATTGACGAGTAAATTTTAGAACATATGTATTTAATGTGTGAGAATAGTTTATTCATAGAAATATTATTTGCACACATATAAGGCGTAAGTGGGTAAATATGGTATTTGACGGAGTGAATAATTTTTAAATAAAATAAAATGGTTGAGTAAAAAGATTATTTTGGATAATGATTTTAGTGTGGGTGCACCGTTGCTTTGGTGGCTAGCAAAAGATTAGAGACAAGTCATCTCTTTCATGGTCCTTCAAATTCATTGGTAAGAGGATTATTGAGTAGAGGAATGTGGATTCTGGTGTTTGCTTTTCCAGAGAAGGCAAAGGAAGTTGTTTAAATATTTAGTAGTACTAAGAGTGGAGGAATAAACAATTAAAAAAAAGAGAGTAGCACCATTTAAATAAAAATGAGGCAACTTTTGACTAGGATCATTATTAGTCTTGTGTGGAACCTGGGGGGAAACTAATTATGTTTCACATGTGCGGACCCCACTACCCATTAATAGAAAATATACACATATATCTCACTTTGGCTGAACCAAAGATTTGAGAAGGAAATATGCTGCAACTTCCTTTTCCAAACATTCTAACGTCGGCCACACTAGAAAATAGGTAGTGACTTTATTTCAATTTTCTTTCTCTTGAGCAACAAATGAAAAAGAAGTGAGCAGCAACGTACTACTCCATAAACATTAGGCTCAGTACTTAAAAGATTAAGCAAGCAGCAACGTTATATAATTTTATGACGGGTTTCGCTCACTGCTTCGATCTCGTCGTTTGTTTTGTCGTGTTGTTGAGTTCGGGCTTTCTTCGAAGTGAAGTAAGGTGAAAGAAGAATATTTCTTGGCACATAAGACCTTGTCCGTTCGGAAGCACTTCAGAAGGAAAAAGCTTTGGCGTGAAAGTTCGTGACACCTGTTCGGCATTGAGGTAGGTTACGGTTTACTTTATGTCTAGACTCCGGTTAGCAAAACGTATGTAGATAGTAGTGATTGACGGGGAAAGCATGATAGGTCTTCAGGCATGGTGTGGAGGTAAATTCCATCTAGGTTGATATTGTCAGCTGTTACGTGGGCTTGTCGCCATTATTGTGATACTATTATGTGGGCTTGTCGCCATTATTGCGATATCGTTATATGAGCTTGTCACTGTATTGTGATTTCATGTACTTGATATAATTTCCTCTCTCTTGTGATCTCACTGGTCATATGGAAGAGGAAGGTTATTACTGAGAAACTGAATATTGAATTACACTTCCTAGTATGAATCTACGAAACCTATGACTGCGGTGATTATTGAGGTTGATTTCATGCGAGGCATGCATCCCATATTTTATATGTTATTTGATGTAATTATCACCTTATGAAAGGGAAGGGAAATATTGATTATTGAGCCATGGACAATAATATGACTTGTACTTGTTTATTGCATATTGGTGATATAGTTGAGACTGATATCATGCATGACATGCTTCCATATTACTTTTATGTTTTCCTAATGGTGAGGAGAGTGATTGAGAGACTCCGAGGTCTTTGCCGGAGATTGAGAGTGACAGAGAGACTCCGAGGTCTTTGCCGGAGATTGAGAGTGACAGAGAGACTCCAAGGTCTTTGCGGAGATTGAGAGAAATTGATAGCCTCCGAGGTTTCTGCCGGAGAGCACGAGTGGTACATGGACTTCGCGGGTCCCCCATGGGTCATGACTATGAGACATTGACATAGCATGTGTGTACGAGAGTGGAGCGTGAGAGGTGACTACTGCATTGCATAACATTTACATAGCACGACATTGCATTGCAAGGCACTCCATTTGAATTGCTATTCATGTCATTGCATGACACATTCTCTGATTGATTTTAATTTGTGAATTATTGAGTTATTGTTGTAAGTAATTATTTTAGAGACTTGATGGACTCGAGGTTTGGAGATTTTCCCCTAGGCTTATAACCTGAGATTTGAAATCCCTTGCGACTATCGTACCGCTAGACTTTCATATGTGCTAGAGTTGGGACTGTGTTTGATTACTTATCTGCTTACTTGTTAGTTGCTTCTTGTTTATATGCGTGAACTAAACATTGTCGGCCTATGATACCTACGAGCCTTGTGTTGTGCTCATACTACTCTTGCTACACTCCTTGTGGAGTGTAGAGTTATTTTCAGGTGATAATCGGAGTCTCACGACCGTTTCGAGGCGTTCGTGATTGGCGTTTGGGTGAGCTATTTGAGATCTTGCAACCCAGAAACTCTCCTTAGATTTCTGTTGTTCTCTATCCTTAAACAGAAGTCGTATCCAGTTTGAGTCTGTTACCTACTTCAAATTGTAAACTTCTTAGAAGCTCCTGTATGAGTCTAGACCAGGTTTTGGGAATTTCTTATACTAAAAGTATTTATTCCGCATGTTGTATCTAATTAAGGTTGTTACCTGAAGGGTTCGCCCACCAGGGAGGGTTAGTGTGGGTGCCCGCATGATCCGTGATTTGGGTCGTGACAAGTTGGTATCAGAGCCTAGGTTACCCGGTCTATAAGTACAAGAGCAATGTCTAGTAGAGTCCTACTTATGGGTGTGTTGCGCGCCACACTTATAATTGGGAGGCTATGGGACATCTAGGAAACTTCAGATTCTTTCATTATTTCGTGCTACTTCATTCAAATTGGTATCTAGTTGATCCCAATTGGTATCTGAACTTCTCTGTTTTACCTTCTCCCGGATGATGGGAGCTCGTCCTTAAATTCTTGCGCGAACGGTTGTTTACGACATGTTGTGGTACGGTACGAGCTGTGTTGTCCTAATTTAGATGCGTAACTAAGTTCGGTTTCTAGCTATGACTTGAGGTTTCAGCTGTGTGGAGTCGTGATTAGGCTCGTTATTGTGAGGTTGGTTGAAGAGATGGGAGAGGCGATCCATAGGGTCATAGGATCTCCATATTTATAGTATTGGGTTTTCTCGGAAGGGGCAAGAGTGCATTTATGGCTTAATAAGAGCGATTTGTTCGATGATATGATCGGTTTGGGAAGCGTATAGCAAAGTAAGAGTTCTTATGGTATTTTGGTAAGAGTGTTATTATGATGACGTGACAAAGGCGAAAAAAAAATACACGGTTAGTTAGATGTGTATGGTTCGGTGTAGTTAAGTAAGGGTTGGTATTTCATATATGAGCACCTTTTTGAGGACTATCGAATAAGGCATGGGTCAATGGAATTATTTACGGTAACAAAATGATGATGGTGTGACTAGTACTAATGGTGAAAGACTTTTGGATATCGGTGATCACGTTAGTGAATTTATAAAAAAATAATAATAATAATAAAATTATTTCCATTAAGAAGTTTTGGCAAGGGTACTTCGACGAAAGAATATGAGAATATTAACAGGTTTGAGCAGCGATCGGTCGTTTTGAAAATCGATTCTCTTTTTGGCGTATTGTCCATTCTAGAAGCTCTGTAGTATTTATTTTGACCTGCTTGCAAAATTTGAAGTCAACGGATATCATTGATTTACTTTGGGAGAAGGTTTCACTATGAAAATTTTGGAATTCAATTATTTGGATAAATTATTTATTTTGGGGAAACGTGTTTCGACTGAAAAGTTAGATCCGTATCGTAATTTCGGAGTTGTAGTAGCAAGTCTCCTCGCGTTTCGCCATCATATGAGGGAGATATGACAATCTTACTAAAAGAATTCATTGCTGGTTTTTTTTTTTTTTCTGATGTAATTTTGCTTAAAAGTTGCGAAATGGCTACTGAAATTCGTATTAAAAATCTGCATTCTTTCCAAAACTTGAAACCACCATATCTCATTCATTATAAGGTCAAATTGAGTGATTCAAAAGCCTAACTTGAGTGACATTTCACAAGGAATCCGTTGGAAGCATCAAAAGCGAGTTTTGGGATCAGTTGGCACGAGAAACGAGACGGAACAGCTGGACATTTTTGTTATTAATGTTGGATTGTAGTGGGGATAAAGGATAAAAATAATTTGATTAATAGATTAGTGCTATGACTTTTCCTTTCTAAAAGTTGGTGGCAGTGGAACATAATTATGAAAAGGTGGGAATAGGGTATAAATATAGTGGAGTGGTCATTTAACAAACAAATTAATTCTAAATTGTTGGACAACAATTAGTGGATGAAACATTATAAGAAGGTGGGCAGTAGCTTTAATTGAGTAAGCAACCACGTTTTATATATATATATATATATATATATATATATATATATATATATATATATATATATATATATATATATATATCTACTCCCTTCTCAACGTGTGAAGGGAGGAGTAGTTCTTGGCATTATTAGGACAAGTATATTATTTGGTGACTAAACATGATATTAAGTGGTAGTGGTGGAATATCATGGACAAGTATAAGTGTGTCTCCCTATGATGTTCACGTGTAAAAAGGAAGAGGTTGGCCACTACACTTTGTTGAACTTTGGAATACATATCACTATGGATGATGAATAATTTTCAGCAAACAAAACAAAGAATACCAAGGAAAACGTACAATACTTATATATCTATATTTAAGGCAACGTTGTTTTATCTTCTTAGAGATTAACTGCAACGTATGAAAATTTAATTAAGGATTTAATATATGAAATTGTGTATGAATTAGTGGAGTAAGTAAGTGGGCCAAGCTCACTACCCCTTGTTTTGTGCACGTTATGTTCCAAAAGAAAGATGAAAAAGTAGAAGGAACTTAAATAATTATAACTAGAATGGTGACTTGTTGTCAACCACACCTACACGTGAAATTATAAGAAATGGGCAACAAAGTGGGACTATGTACTTATAGTGGTGTGGTGACAGTGATTACAAGTCATTATGTAAATATATACAAGTAGCCATCATTAGGATAGGAATAGAGTATAGTAAAGTAATGGCTATGATGTACAGCTCACGGGAGTCCAATTCTTTATCTAACAAATGGGAGTTATTTATTTTAAGAGGAGTAGAAATGTTGGCAGCAACTTTAACTTTGAGAATGAAATCGAAAAGCAATACGTTGGCAGCAACATCTTTAGCTTTGGAATAATTCTTTTTTTTTTTAGCAGAAACGTTCCAACAAGAATTTTAGGAACTCAACTGTGCAAGTAAGGATTTCTTCCAATTATTGATTCTTGGTGTAATATAATTAATCCTCCATGTGCTTAGTGGTTAGGTTATAGTGTTCATGTCAAAGATGATATTAGTAATGATTGTAGGTTCAATTTGCTTTTTATGAATATGGAGAATTGCAGCATCTGTTCATAGCTTTTCTTGGCAAAGTGGATAACTCCCTTTTCTTGTCCATTTATCTTTTCATATAACTATTAATATAGTATTAAGCCTTGGTAGAATTTTTCATTTTGTAATTACGTCATGTGCTACAGGTCAACGTTAATATTTCCATGAATGACATAAAATAAGTGTTCTAATTTACCATTTTGATTGAGTAATTGACTAAGTGGTGTACATGGGCCAAATAAAAGCCAAATGTAAAGTGGATTCCATCATTATCTTTATTTCCACGTTTTTAGGCATAATGAGAGGAAAAGTGGCCAGCTTGTATAAAAAAAAAAAAAAGGAGCCACAACGTGTTGTTGTGTTTTGTTGGCAGCCTTAAGTGATCATAATTTCAGAGATTGTGAACAAGAAATTATTTAATAATTGTAGTAGGATGACAAATGACTCATATATATGTACGAATCTGGTGGCATCAACTAGTGGCATATGTGTCATATTCATGTAGGTGACATATTTAGATGAGAGGGTTATTATTGAAGTAAATTATGGAAGTGGACCCCAAGGTCCACTATGAAAGGATTCACATTTATAAAAGAAAGGTCATTTACTTAGGAAAGGAATATGCAGCAACGTTTTGTCTTCATTTGAATGGAACAAAGTTCCACAAATGGGGACCACTTTCCACTAAGGTAAAGAAGAGCAGCAAAAAAAAAAAAAAAAATTACATGGTTGAATGATATATTTCTATCTATAGGGAAAGAATTAATATGACCTGCCAAGCCAATTTCCCATAGCAGCAACTAACGTCCCTGCTCTTTCTCTTTTTCAAGAATTCATTTTTTTTCTACTTCTAGAAAAAACATGGGTGCTGCACGTTGGTATTTATATATAGATACCTATACAGATTTCAAAACATATGTAATTGGGGTTTATCCATGAAAGAAGGGTTAGTGGAATCAGAATACTTTACCAGTTCAGAGTGGGCAAGGTTTGTGTCTTAGTCTAAGGTTGGTGTGGTTCTAAGGAAAATTGTGGGGCCTATCGATAACGTTCATAGGTTTGGTTATATAGGATTAGAACATTTTGACAAAAGCAGTGCTTATATTCGGAAACCGAGGATGGGGGAAAATTTGAATTTGGAAATATGAAAATTAGGTTTTTATCTAAGTTAGAGGGAGTTCCGGCTAGTAAGGCGAGAGAGAAATGTTTATGATGCATTTCGTAGAGGTTTCCCGCATTGTCCTATTAAAGATTCTTTAGTTACCGTCAGCGTTCATTCTCTCTTGTCGCTCGAGGACGAGCGATTGTTTAATTGGTATCTGATGTAACGACCCATTTGGTCGTTTAGCACTTTTAGGCCTAATATCCCTAAAACACCCTTTTCGTGGTCTAATCTTGCTGTCTATAGCTTGTGATAACGGGTGATTCGGTTATTTAATTGACGAGTAAATTTTAGAACATATGTATTTAATGTGTGAGAATAGTTTATTCATAGAAATATTATTTGCACACATATAAGGCGTAAGTGGGTAAATATGGTATTTGACGGAGTGAATAATTTTTAAATAAAACAAAATGGTTGAGTAAAAAGATTATTTGGATAATGATTTTAGTGTGGGTGCACCGTTGCTTTGGTGGCTAGCAAAAGATTAGAGACAAGTCATCTCTTTCATGGTCCTTCAAATTCATTGGTAAGAGGATTATTGAGTAGAGGAATGTGGATTCTAGTGTTTGCTTTTCCAGAGAAGTCAAAGGAAGTTGTTTAAATATTTAGTAGTACTAAGAGTGGAGGAATAAACAATTAAAAAAAAGAGAGTAGCACCATTTAAATAAAAATGAGGCAACTTTTGACTAGGATCATTATTAGTCTTTGTGTGGAACCTTGGGGGAAACTAATTATGTTTCACATGTGCGGTCCCCACTACCCATTAATAGAAAATATACACATATATCTCACTTTGGCTGAACCAAAGATTTGAGAAGGAAATATGCTGCAACTTCCTTTTCCAAACATTCTAACGTCGGACACACTAGAAAATAGGCAGTGACTTTATTTCAATTTTCTTTCTCTTGAGCAACAAATGAAAACGAAGTGAGCAGCAACGTACTACTCCATAAACATTAGGCTCAGTACTTAAAAGATTAAGCAATCAGCAACATTATATAATTTTATGACGGGTTTCGCTCACCGCTTCGATCTCGTCGTTTGTTTTGTCGTGTTGTTGAGTTCGGGCTTTCTTCGAAGTGAAGTAAGGTGGAAGAAGAATATTTCTTGGCACATAAGACCTTGTCCGTTCGGAAGCACTTCAGAAGGAAAAATCTTTGGCGTGAAAGTTCGTGACACCTGTTCGGCATTGAGGTAGGTTACGATTTACTTTATGTCTAGACTCCGGTTAGCAAAACGTATGTAGATAGTAGTGATTGACGGGGAAAGCATGATAGGTCTTCAGGCATGGTGTGGAGGTAAATTCCATCTAGGTTGATATTGTCAGCTGTTACGTGGGTTTGTCGCCATTATTGTGATACTATTATGTGGGCTTGTCGCCATTATTGCGATATCGTTATATGAGCTTGTCACTGTATTGTGATTTCATGTACTTGATATAATTTCCTCTCTCTTGTGATCTCACTGGTCATATGGAAGAGGAAGGTTATTACTGAGAAACTGAATATTGAATTACACTTCCTAGTATGAATTTACGAAACCTATGACTGCGGTGATTATTGAGGTTGATTTCATGCGAGGCATGCATCCCATATTTTATATGTTATTTGATGTAATTATCACCTAGTTGTATCTTTATCACATACTAGCTCACTCACCTTATGAAAGGGAAGGGAAATATTGATTATTGAGCCATGGACAATAATATGACTTGTACTTGTTTATTGCATATTGGTGATATAGTTGAGACTGATATCATGCATGACATGCTTCCATATTACTTTTATGTTTTCCTAATGGTGAGGAGAGTGATTGAGAGACTCCGAGGTCTTTGTCGGAGATTGAGAGTGACAGAGAGACTCCGAGGTCTTTGCCGGAGATTGAGAGTGACAGAGAGACTCCGAGGTCTTTGCCGGAGATTGAATATGATTGAGAGACTCCGAGGTCTTTGCCGGAGATTGAGAGAAATTGATAGCCTCCGAGGTTTCTGCCGGAGAGCACGAGTGGTACATGGATTTCGCGGGTCCCCCATGGGTCATGACTATGAGGCATTGACATAGCATGTGTGTACGAGAGTGGAGCGTGAGAGGTGACTACTACATTGCATAACATTTACATAGCACGACATTGCATTGCAAGGCACTCCATTTGAATTGCTATTCATGTCATTGCATGGCACATTCTTTGATTGATTTTAATTTGTGAATTATTGAGTTATTGTTGTAAGTAATTATTTTAGAGACTTGATGGACTCGAGGTTTGGAGATTTCCCCCTAGGCTTATAACCTGAGATTTGAAATCCCTTGCGACTATCGTACCGCTAGACTTTCATATGTGCTAGAGTTGGGACTGTGTTTGATTACTTATCTGCTTACTTGTTTATATGCGTGAACTAACCATTGTCGGCCTATGATACCTACGAGCCTTGTGTTGTGCTCATACTACTCTTGCTACACTCCTTGTGGAGTGTAGAGTTATTTTCAGGTGATGTTCGGAGTCTCACGACCGTTTCGAGGCGTTCGTGATTGGCGTTTGGGTGAGCTATTTGAGATCTTGCAACCCAGAAACTCTCCTTAGATTTCTGTTGTTCTCTATCCTTAAACAGAAGTCGTATCCAGTTTGAGTCTGTTACCTACTTCAAATTGTAAACTTCTTAGAAGCTCCTGTATGAGTCTAGACCAGGTTTTGGGAATTTCTTATACTAAAAGTATTTATTCCGCATGTTGTATCTAATTAAGGTTGTTACCTGAAGGGTTCGCCCACCAGGGAGGGTTAGTGTGGGTGCCCACATGATCCATGATTTGGGTCATGACACTTACAATGTAAAAGATTTCCCCAACTTTTCTAACAAACAAATCAAAAGAGCACTAATAAAACTCTTCCAAGTAATTACTTGATCAACCACGACTGATAATCACCGAATGTCGTGGTGTGATGAATAAGATCTATGTTCAAGAATTGTGGGGGGATGGATAGATTCCTCCTCCCTTTAACTAAAGATCTTGGATTTGAGTTGGAAATGATAAAATCTCAACCGGGGTGCTTTCTCCTTTAATAGCCTTATACGGTGCAAATTCAGATTAGTGGGGCCACAATCGGGTATCATACAATATCGGGTGGGAAACCCAAAAAAGAAAAAAAAGAAAAAAAGAAGAAATGAATATGATTCCTTCACTCTTAACCAGAGGTCTTGGGTTCGACCTTGAAAATGAAAAAATCTTGATAAGGAGCGCTTCCACTTTAATTGTCTTATTACACGACGCTAATTCAGATTAATTTGGTCGCCAATGCTAGTATTGAATACCGGATGAAGAAAAAAAACCATGACAAATAAGACAAGGAAACTATAACTCCAAAACTTGAACCCAAGTGTTTGGAGTCATTTGCTTGGAGTACTCTGAGTCCACAACTTAAATGACCCAGCTCCAAAATAACCCAAAAAAGAAGAAGTTACAAAAGTGCCTTTTGCGCACAAAATTAGTGCGCAATAGCAGTTAACTGTGACGGCTATAATTAAGTCCTATTGCACATTAATTTTGTACGTAATAGGGGTTAGTTTTATTTTCCCCACACTTTGCATAATTTCAAAGTTTTGAAATTCACGTTTTTTTTTTTTTCATATTTTGACCAAAGATTAGTCATGTCTCAAAACTCTGGAATATTAATATTTTATATAGAACATGATATCTTTTTCTGTGAACAATAATGTAAGCTCAATACATCAAGTATACTCCAACGTTTGGATCGTCGTTTTAGGAGTTGTAAAGTGTTGCGAAGTAAGTTTTGTTTGGAAACTTATTATCGTTAGGTTTAAGTGTTTTATTTATAAGGTTTTGATTTAAGCGTTTTATTATTTAGTCAAGGCATTACTTTATTTCGAATATGTCGAGATGAAATGTGTGGATCTCCGGTCGCCATCGCTCAACCATGGCCGTCACAAGAGCCCTATCATGTTGTACCCGACTAGCAACGACGCAATGGTAAATACCGCCCCGATAAAGTATATCTAAGACACGAGGATGTGGGGACCGAGCTCCTAAAAGATCCCACACATGTTCCACCTTACGGGGACGGAACAACGTACTGGAATCTATGAACTCATCCCATAATAGTTGGGACCTATGAGTAGCCTGCAGATAAAGTACTGATGGATCGAAGGGCCTCGGATGAAGGTTGGGATCTATGGAGGTGTCGTATCTGTATTAATAATTTTTAATCATTAACATGTAATATTAATTATTTAATCCTTTATCGAAAAAATATACTAATTAACTAATCCTTTAACGGGAAATTATATTAACTATCTAAATTTGTGAATTAATAATTGTTAATTAATTATTATACTAACTACAATTAATTAACTAATATTATATAAATGATATTTTTAATCCTAAACTAAGGATGTTCAATCCTAAACTAAGGATTAACTATTTCTAATTAACAATTATTATACAAACTACAATTAACTAACTAATATTATATTAATTATTTTTTTAATCCAAAACTAAGGTTGTTCAATCCTAAACTAAGGATTAACTATTTCTACTTAATAATTGTTAATTAATTATTATACTAACAACAATTAACTAACTAATATTATATTAATGATATTTTTAATCCTAAACTAAGGATTAACTATTTCTAATTAATTATTATACTAACTACAATTAACTAACTAATATTATATTAATTATATTTTAATCCTAAACTGATGATGTTTAATCCTAAACTAAGGATGTTCAATCCTAAACTGATGATGTTTAATCCTAAACTAAGGATGTTCAATCCTAAACTAAGGATTAACTATTTCTAATTAATAAGCACATTAACACATAAAATTAGATAACTAATTAGAAAATAAAAGTAGATTAACACATACAATTAGGCAACTAATTAGCACATTAATAATTAACATGGATTAAACAATTTTACAAATAAATAAATTAACAATTAGATAATTAACAGATAAAGATATTATTAGGAGATTAGTATATTTTCCTATAATCAAACAATTAACAAATAATTAACAAGTAATTAACATCTAAAAGAGGGGGGGGGGGGGGGGGGGGGGGCTGGACAGCCCTATTGCGCACATAAATAGTGCGTAATTTTTTCTTTTTTTCGAAACCCACCACTATTAAACATTAATCATGCTTAGGATAATAATATATTTAACAATGTAATTGCAAAATTCATAGCAAAATACCTAGATTAAAGGTTGTTTTTGAGTTTTTGAACTCGAGTTTTACGACGCTTTATTCCGAAATTCAAGCTTTGAAACTTGATCCTTGACTTGAATATACCGAGAAATATTGACTTTCAGGTTAAAAAAAACACGAAAATGACACTTTTGGAGCGTGGGACCTCGGAAAATGATTGTGAATGGCGAAAATGGAAGGGGGACCAATTGGGTGGGGAAGACGGTGGGCCGTTTTATTAAACCACTATTGCGCACAAATTTTGAGCGCAATAGCACTTAACGGTGACCATTACCGTTTATTGCTACTGCGAATAAAATTTGAACGCAAAAGGCACTTATATATATATATTTTTGTGGGTTATTTTGAACTCAAATCCCACTTTTGGAATCATTTATATTTTTTTGTGGGTTATTTTGGACTCAAATCTCACTTTTGGGATCATTTAAGTTGCGGACTCGGAGTACTCTGTATTAAAACGGCGTAGCCCGGCTCAAAGTCATCATCTTAATATATTTTATCCCTTGTAGACTGTAGTAATTCCCCAAAACTTGATCCAAAATTTTTACTACTCTCACTGTTTCAATTTATGTGAATCTATTTCCTTTTTAGTCCGTGCCAAAATAAATGACATCTTTCCTAATTTGGAAACAAATTCACTTTATGAGATGATTTATAGCCACACAAATATTCAAGACTTATTTTGAACCACAAGTTTCAAAAGTCTTCACTTTTTCTTAAATGTCGTGCCCAGTTAAATGAATTCACATAAACTGAAACAGAGTGAGTATAATTTATGTGGATTCAAAACTTTTATAATCTATCCCTTTTCTGGGGAATTAGTTTGAAAAGTTAAAGTTAATAAGAAAGGTATCAACACTTTATGGTACGTGATCTTTACCAGTTATCATTAATTATGAATTAGTTTGAAAAGTTAAAGTTAAAAAGAAAGGTATCAACACTTTATGGTACGTGATCTTTACCAGTTATCATTAATTATGAATTAGTTTGAAAAGTTAAAGTTAAAAAGAAAGGTATCAACACTTTATGGTACGTGATCTTTTCCAGTTATCAGTTAAAGTTAAAAAGAAAGGTATCAACACTTTATGGTACGTGATCTTTTCCAGTTATCATTAATTATAAATTGCTTTTGGAGAAAAAGGGAATTGAACCAGCAAACGCGTTTTTGAAACATTTGCTAGATTTTCATGGGTGCGAAATCAAATATAATAGCTCCTTCATTGCTTGAATCAAAATGTTCCATAATCAAATGCAGGAACAATTTATTAAGAATTTTCTATTTGTTTCTTTCACTCTTACTTGAGACACAATCAATTATTTTCTTTTCCCAAATTTTGTCTAGTACGTATTGGTCAAATTTAAATTCGTTGACCCAGAACTTATTTTAATGCTTATTAGGCAAGAGGAAGTTGGCACTTGCCAGCAGTTTTTCTATATAGATTTACTTGATTTAGTAAATAGTTGGACCAGTCTATAACTTATAATTGACTTATACAATGTCCAAGAAGGTACACTAAGCGGAAATTTTCTTTTTAAATTTTTATACTAGTAAGCTTACACATCCAAGAAGCAATGCTGAGAATGACATAAGTAGCTTAAATAATCTGAATGCACTGCGTTATTATAATATCGACAGACATATATACCTAACATTAATCAATAGATGGTTGTGTGTCGAAGACTTTCTGTTTAGCTCTATCACAATCCAAGCACATGGCACTAGCCCAAGAGACTTCACAAAGTTATCTCTTAAGCTAAGTCATCATCGAACTCAAAAGCATGTATAAAAATGTAAATTTGTGCTTTACTATATCGTACATTCTGATTTTACTTTTATTCTTTTTTCGATGTACGGTTTGTCTAAAATATTATATGCACCTTCTTCTTTTTTTTTTTTTCTTTTTTTTGAAAAAGTTTACCACTCTAAAAGTTTGACAGTTCTTCATCACCTTAAATTTAATACAACCTTATCAACGTTGCCCTTCGTCAATGGCGTCACACATTAAGTCGTGGATAGGATACAATTGATGGTCCTTAAGCTATAGGCCCCTCAATGTTATCAACGATGTATTTGACATACTAAAAGTCTTAGTTAAATGTTCTAGTGGCTTTTTAGCTAGGCCTATAATATAGACAATGACTTTAATTATAAGGACCAATGCAAATTGCAATACTTTTAAACAAGACTTAAACGCAATTTGGAGTTATATTTGTCTCAGACCTAGTAAATAGTTGGACCATTCTATAACTTATAATTGACTTATACAATGTCCAAGAAGGTAAACTAAGCGGAAATTTTCTTTTAAAATTTTTATACTAATAAGCTTGCACATGCAAGAAGCTATGCTGAGAATGACATAAGTAACTTAAATAATCTGAATGCACTGCGTTATTATAATATCGATAGACATATATATAGGGGTGTACATAGACCGGGTTGGTGCGGCTTTTTCAAATACCAAACCAAACCAATTGCATCGGGTTTTAAAATCTATAAACCAAACCAACAAAAATCGGGTTTTCGACCTCGGGTTTTCTCGGTTTTTTCGGGTTGCTCGGGTTTTTTCGGGTTTTTCCCGGCAAAGTCTTCATACAAAATATATAACTTGTACTTCAAATACTTCTTTAGTCCTAGTAAGATGTGACTATCTAATTAAGATATTATTTAAGAAAATAACACAAAATGTTAGATGAGAGATGACAATGTACTAAAATATTCAACAACAAAAAAGTAACGAGAAAATCGCATAGAATAAAATGATCATAATCTAAAAGTACTAAATCATGCTATAATAATACAGCTAATTTATAAGGCATATTGAAAATGATCATAATCTAAAAGTACCAAGTCATGCTAAAATAAGTAAGGTAAGTATTAATTACTTGACTAGATATTAAAGAAAAAAATAACATAAAGTTATGTATTTCACTATTTTAGAATTGATTTCTTTTTTTAGCATTAGTTTTTTTTTTTTTTTTGTCATTCCTAGTATTTTTATTTTAGCATTAGTATGAATTTGATTTTTGTTGAGTTACTAACATCTACAGGCTGTAAATCTTATTGGACTATTCAGAATTCTAAATCCAAGCTTGAAATAATATATTAAAAGACAAAAAACTATGAAAAGGTTTAAGAAATATTTATAAATTACATTATAAATAAACATTTTTGTGTATAAAATATGTTTGAAGTTTTATATATGTAATGTCAGGTTGGTTTGGTTTGGTTTGACTTTTTTAAGTTAAAACCAAACCAAACCAATGGCGATCGGGTTTTTCTTTCTAAAACCAAACCAAGTCAAACTAAACCACTAGTCGGGTTTTTTTCTCGGTTTGATTCGAATTGTCGGTTTGGTGCGGTTTGTCGGTTTCCTTTGTACACCCCTAGACATATATACGTAACATTAATCAATAGATGGTTGTGTGTCGAAAACTTTCTGTTTAACTCTATCACTATCCAAGCTAAACCCGTTAACCGGTTTGAACCGGACCGGACCGGTAACCGGTTAACAAACCGGCCGGTTTCCGGTTAAAAACCCGAAACCGGAACCGGTCCGGTTCAAACACGTCCAAAACCTCTTTTTTTTGTTTTTTGTATAGTATATATATATATATATATTATAGTATTAATTAGTATATTGTAGGTATATTTAAATATGTTATATAAGTTTATAAGTAAAATTTATATATTTACTGACTAACAGGCTAACAGCAAGTCAGCAATACAGCATATACGTGTATATATATATTAAGTTATATGCTTAAGTTATACTACATATACCTAAAATATAGTAAGAATATACTTATATATATATAAATATACTTAGGTTATATAACTTTTATATATATATATATATATATATATATATATATGTTTATGTTTACTATATATACTTATAACTTAAGTTATTTATAGATTAATTTTTTTCTAAGTTTATAAATTCGTATATACGTATATATATATATATATTAAGTTATACTACATATACTTAAAATATAGTAAGAATATACTTATATATATCAATATACTTAGGTTATATAAGTTATATATATATATGTTTAAGTTATATGTATACTATATATTATAAGTATATTCTTAGTATATTTTAGTTATTTTTCAAGTATATAACTTTCTACTTTTTAATTTAAGTAGATGTATATTATAAGTATATTCTTAGTATATTTTAGGTATATTCCTAACTTAATATAAGTAAAAATATGAACACAAGTAAATAGAAGAAAACTCAATGGGCCATATATTTTATTCATTCTTGGATAACATTTATTTGCAAGTTGTAGTTTTTTTTTTAATTTGCAAATAATACATGAGTTGCAAAGAAATAGTAGAATAATAAAATCATCAATTCTCAATCATTTGGTTAATTTCCCCCATATCATATTCGGCCATGGAGATATCTTCAAAGTCTTCCATTTGGTCCGGTCCACTTGCTATCAAATCTTCAATCTCTTCCTCTTCGCCTTCCTCCGCTTCTAAGTTTTGGTTGCGTCGCTCCGATCTAATCCAATCGCGAATGCACACTAGTACTTGTAAGCTAAAGCCAGATAATGAGTGTCTATAGTCTCCAATTTGTTGTCTTCCTTAGCTAAATGCACTCTCCGAAGCCACGGTTGATACTTGAACCGTAAGGATATCTCGAACCATTCTTGAATGTATCGGATGACTTGCCTTGTATTTCTTCCACCATGCTAAGATGTCCAACTCATCTAGTTCCTTGATATCCACATTTGCCTGCATCAAATAAAAGTGATATTCATCAAAGTTTGCACTACAAGAAGGAGTTGGATGTAAATGTAAAACTTTTAAACCCGACAAGCCCTTTTTGCTACTTTGAGAAGTAGTAGTGTTACACCTCGGAAAATTTCCCGTTGGTACGCAAGTAAACGAACTAGTGATGTGTGCGAGGAGTGCGGGTATATAATTTTTCATGAGCAATGTGCGTAAATGGACGAGAATGATTAGAATGAAAAGTCGAGAAATGTGAAAAGTTGAAAGTTGGCAAAACTGCCCAGTGGTCGTAAAGTGCAAAATACGGACCGTAAAATGGAATACGGTCCGTAAACTGGTAGTCGTAAATTGCCATGCAAGGTTTCAACTTTCTGCCCAGTTGAGAAGTGGTAAAATACGACCTGGTGGACGGACCGTAAAGTGATTTACGGCCCGTAAACCATGGTCGTAAATCACCATGCATGCAGCCAAAGTTTCTGGTTCTGCTTAAGGTTAAAGACAACCACGAGGGACAGTCCGTAAACTGGAATACGGACCGTAAACCTCCATGGACGACCACTGTTCACCTCAGCACAGATTTTCAATTCATTAAATATGAGGACCAAGACTTGTTTTATTTCATTTCTACATTACACCACTTCTCTCTAGAATCATCTCTCTACATTTATTTCATAAGTTTTCAAGGATTATAAGTCACCAACAACATAAACAAGTGAAGCAAGTGTAAGCAAGCCATTAAATACCATTCAAGTCAAGAAATGCTAATGGAGAAAAACTAGGGTTTTGCTCAAAGTGGAGTATTATTAACCAAAGCTTGTTCCTACAACTTCTAAGGTAAGATTCATGATTTTTACATGATGTTTAAGGTATTGAAGAGTTGAAATACATGGATTGTAGAAAATATGGTCAAGTAGGTCATGGATGATGAATAGTGGCATTTTGAGGAATAGTTTGAATTGAATCATGAACGTTGTTGTGTTGTGATATGAATGCATTATAAATGGTATTAAGATTATGAACTAGACACTTTAGACGAATGGACGAAGTTGGATGTTATGACCATGAATATGGGTGAATTAGAGGCAAATTAAGGAATCTAAATAATGTGGATAACGTGAATGACTAATGGCCATTGTTATGATATTAATTAAGGTATAGACGCTATTCAGAGACAGACTTGATCCATAGCTGCTTATTCGGAGATTACATAGAGAGCTCCATTTCCTTCGGAGCCATATCTTTTGGGTACTCATTCTTTTGTGTATATAATTATGGGCATAGCGGGGTCCTGTCCCGCTAATGTGATATGTTATACTCTTAGAGGCTCGTAGACATGTATGTGTGTGTGTGTGGGTAGATGTGTTTGGCCATGTCGGCCCATGTACATTGATGTGACATAGATGCCTACGATGATATAAATGTGTTGTTGTCCAAATAGGTGTTGTTGTCCAAATGGGACTAGTTGACGAACGAATGGAAATGCACGTATAATTATATGGCTCACCTAGATAAAAGCGTAAGAGTAAGCTAAGAGGGTGCCCGGGTGGGCTAGCACCGGGTGCTCGTCGCGGCCCCAAGTCGGGTCGTGACAAAAGTGGTATCAGAGCAGTTCAGTCCTAGGGTGTGTCTACGAGCCGTGTCTAGTAGAGTCTTGGTTATGGGTGTATTGCGCGCCACACTTATAAACAAGAAGCTGCGGATATTTTAGGAATAAATGACCTTCTTTCTTCATAAGAATCGTGCGATAGAGCTATGATGTAGGAAATTCTTGCTCCTAAATCGTGTGTTGTGTATTTCAGAGATGCCTAAAAAGGGAAAGACTACAGCAGCCCAAAAGGGCAAGACAGTGGCAGAAAAGCGGGCTGAAAGAGCACCGCCACCGGTAGTAGAGGAAAGTGAGTCCCAGAGTGCGGCTCAATCTCAGTCCTCCCAGACAGTACCTATTACTGAGGAGCGTGAGGGAGCCTCAGCCCCAGCTCCAGCACCTCCATCTCCTCCACCGAATGCTTCGGGCCATGCTTCGGACACCGAGTCAGTAGAGTTAGCGTCATATAGATTGAGAGATGTCTCGATTCAGTGGTATGCGGTATGGATGGCTTCACGGGGAGCAAATGCACCTCCCCCGGTATGGCAAGAATTTGTTGATGCTTTTCTCCGTCACTATATGCCTCTAGAAGTTCGGCGAGCAAGGGCCGATAAATTCTTAAATTTGAGGCAAGGTAGTATGAGTGCCCTAGAGTATAGCCTCTGCTTTAACTCCTTGGCTAGGTATGCTTCGGCCATGGTGGCAGATATGGGCGACAGGGTACACCGATTCGTAAAGGGCCTAGGGCCACACTTGATGGATAAATGCTTGACTGCGTCCCTTCAGGACGGTATGGATATTGCACGCATTCAGGCGCATGCTCAGAACTTAGAAGAAATCCTACAGCAGCGGAGAAGTGAACGTGAACAGGATAGGGGACATATCAAGAGGGCCAGATCTTCGGGCGCAATAAGTGAGTCTAGAGGCGGACACAGACAACAGTTCCCTAGACATTCGGGCTATTCTATGACCAGTGCACCTCCACGGTTTTCAGGCCAGAGCCTTGATAGATCTACTCATCCCGGGCCGAGTCAGAGTTATTCGGGGTCCCAGTTTAGAGGTGATTCAGGCCAGTCAAGGCCACCTATACCACGATGTTCCCAGTGTAGGAAGTCGCATTGGGGTCAATGCCGATTGGGTTCAGATGTTTGCTATTCATGTGGTCGACCAGGCCATATTATGCGTGATTGCCCCTCAGTACATGGTACAGGTAGGACCCAACCATCAGGGTCGGTAGCCGGATCTTCGGCATGTGTGCGCCCTACGGGGCCAGGTTCACATGCGCCAGTCGGCCATGGTAGAGGTAGAGGCAGAGCTCCCAGTACTAGCGGTCCTCAACACCGTATTTATGCTTTGGCTGGACGCCAAGATCTTGAGTCTTCTCCTGATGTGGTCACAGGTATATTATCGGTATTCTCTCATGATGTATATGCTTTGATTGATTCGGGCTCCACATTATCATATGTTACTCCATATATTGCGGGTCGATTTATAATTGAGCCGGAGTCTATCAAACCTTTTGAGGTGTCTACACCCGTGGGTGAATCGGTAATAGCTAGCCGAGTATATAGGAATTGTGTGATTGTGATTTGTGATCGTCGTACTATGGTTGATTTGCATGAGCTAGAAATGGTAGATTTTGATGTTATTATGGGCATGGATTGGTTGGCTTCTTGTTATGCCAATGTTGATTGCCAAATGAAGATGGTTCGTTTCCAGTTTCCGGGAGAACCAGTCTTAGAATGGAAAGGGAATGCGGCATCACCAAAGGGTAGATTTATTTCCTATCTAAAGGCAAGGAAGATGATCACGAAAGGACGTATTTATCATCTAGTGCGAGTTCAAGATGTAGAACCTGAATCGCTGACCCTTCAGTCAGTTCCCGTAGTGAACGAATTTCCGGATGTGTTCCCGGAAGAGCTTCCAGGACTTCCTCCCGAACGGGAGATTGATTTTACCATTGATTTGTTGCCAGGCACCACACCTATATCTATTCCTCCATATAGAATGGCACCCGCAGAATTGAAAGAGTTGAAGGAGCAATTGAGGGACTTGCTTGATAAAGGCTTCATTAGGCCTAGTTCATCCCCGTGGGGAGCACCCGTATTGTTCGTCCAAAAGAAAGATGGATCCTTGAGAATGTGCATTGATTATCGGCAATTGAATAAAGTGACGATTAAAAACAAGTATCCCCTTCCGAGGATCGATGATTTATTTGATCAATTGCAAGGTGCCAAATGGTTTTCAAAGATTGATTTGAGGTCCGGGTACCACCAAGTAAGAGTTAGGGAGAAAGATATCCCTAAGACAGCTTTTAGAACAAGATATGGCCATTTCGAGTTCCGAGTAATGTCGTTTGGGTTAACTAATGCGCCGGCAACGTTTATGGACTTAATGAATAATGTATTCAGACCTTTTCTGGATCTATTCGTGATTGTATTCATCGACGATATCCTGGTGTATTCTACATCCGAGGCAGATCATGCGGAGCATCTGCGTATAGTCCTTGGAGTTCTGCGAGCTCGAGAGTTGTTTGCAAAATTCTCCAAGTGTGAGTTTTGGTTGAACTCAGTATCATTTCTGGGCCATATTGTTGCAGCTGATGGTATTCGGGTGGATAGCCAAAAGATTGAGGCCGTGAAGACTTGGCCAAGGCCCACGACTCCTACGGAGGTTCGTAGCTTTTTGGGCTTAGCAGGTTATTACAGAAGATTTGTTGAAGGTTTCTCTTCTATTTCTGCACCGCTCACAAAGTTGACTCAGAAGTCAGCTAAGTTCCAATGGACAGATGCCTGCGAGCGTAGCTTCCAAGAGTTGAAAGATAGATTGACTTCTGCCCCAGTCTTGACACTTCCAGAGGGATTGGAAGGGTATGTTGTTTATTGCGATGCTTCAGGCGTCGGGCTAGGTTGTGTACTGATGCAACACGATAAGGTAATTGCGTACGCTTCTAGGCAATTGCGGAAACATGAACAGAATTACCCGACCCATGATTTAGAATTAGCCGCAGTGGTCCATGCATTAAAAATATGGCGACATTATTTATATGGTGTCCATGTGGATGTTTATACAGATCATAAGAGCCTTCAGTATATCTTCAAGCAGAAAGAGTTGAATTTGCGGCAACGAAGATGGTTGGAGTTGCTAAAGGATTACGATGTTGATATCTTGTATCACCCCAGAAAGGCTAACGTTGTGGCTGACGCTCTTAGCCGCAGATCCATGGGAAGTCTAAGTGATGTACGACTAGAAAAGAAAGAGATGGCCCGTGAGCTTCAACAGTTAGCGAGCCTAGGAGTCCGAGTAGTGGACTCAGGCAGCAGCGGAGCTACTATTCAGAATTCAGCAGTTTCATCGCTAGTAACGGAAGTAAAAGAGCGACAATATGAGGATCCCATGCTAATGCAGTACAGAGATACACTCCCTCAGAAGGAGGAGTCATCATTTGATATTTCGGGAGACGGAGTTCTCCGATGTCGAGGCAGGTTATGTGTTCCCGATGTGGTAGGCCTACGTCACCAAATATTGAGGGAACCTCATTGTTCCCGTTACTCCGTACACCCCCGAGCGACGAAAATGTATCATAATCTTAAGTCTATATATTGGTGGAATGGGATGAAGAAAGATATAGCGGAATTCGTAGCTCAGTGTCCTAATTGCCAACAAGTGAAGATTGAACACCAAAAGCCGGGTGGGTTATTACAAGCTATAGAAATCCCAACTTGGAAGTGGGAAGTGATTAATATGGATTTTATTACAGGGTTACCCCGTTCTCGACGTAAGTATGATTCCATATGGGTGATTGTGGATAGACTCACAAAGTCAGCTCATTTCTTACCGGTCAGGACGACCTATGTGGCAGAAGATTATGCGAAGCTTTATCTTAAAGAGATAGTGAAACTCCATGGCGTTCCAGTATCTATTATCTCCAATAGAGGGACCCAGTTTACAACTAAGTTTTGGAGATCGTTCCAAGAGGGTCTAGGGACCCGAGTGCGCCTAAGCACGACATTTCACCCACAGACCGATGGGCAAGCTGAACGCACTATTCAGACTCTCGAGGATATGTTACGAGCATGTATGATAGACCTTAGAGGAAATTGGGATGACCATTTGCCACTCATTGAGTTTGCTTACAATAACAATTATCATTCTAGCATTCAAATGGCACCGTATGAGGCTTTATATGGGCGAAAGTGTAGATCCCCGATTGGGTGGTTTGAAACTGGAGAGGCCAAGTTGATAGGGCCATATTTGGTCCAGCAAGCTATAGAGAAAGTCAAGCTCATACAAGATCGGTTGTTAGCGGCTCAAAGTCGCCAGAAGTCCTATGCGGATAATCGTCGAAGGGACTTAGAGTTCCAAGTTAAGGATTGGGTATTCTTGAAAGTGTCGTCAATGAAAGGCGTTATGAGATTTGACAAAAAGGGGAAGCTCAGTCCCCGGTATATTGGACCATAAGAAATTGTGTGCAGAATAGGCAAAGTGGCCTATGAGTTAGATCTACCTCCGGAATTGGAGTCAGTCCATCCAGTATTTCATGTCTCGATGCTTCGAAAATGTGTTGGAGATCCTATGAGGATCGTCCCAGTAAATGATGTTCAAGTGACAGAAAGGTTAACTTATGATGAAATACCCATTGCCATATTAGATAGGCAAGTACGGAGGCTTAGAAACAAAGAGGTGGCTTCGGTTAAGGTTCTATGGAGAAGCAGTAAACGAGAGGAGATGACATGGGAAGCGGAAGAGAATATGCGATCCAAGTACCCACATTTATTTCAGCCTTTGGACGAGGACCAAGATGAGACGTCAAGATCACAAGGTATGTATGATTCCTTTTTATGCATTTAGGTCGTGTGTGGCCAAATTTCTATTTGCTATTGTGTTGTTGCCCTGTGAGGCATTGCTATTGTGGGTTGTTGTGACAGGATGGTAATGCCACATTACAAAGGAAACTCTGGCGAAATTTTTGTAGAATTCCCCGAGACTTTAACATTCGAGGACGAATGTTCCTAAGAGGGAAAGAATGTTACACCTCGGAAAATTTCTCGTTGGTACGCAAGTAAACGAACTAGTGATGTGTGCGAGGAGTGCGGGTATATAATGTTTCATGAGAAATGTGCGTAAATGGACGAGAATGATTAGAATGAAAAGTCGGGAAATGTGAAAAGTTGAAAGTTGGCAAAACTGCCCAGTGGTCGTAAAGTGCAAAATACGAACCGTAAAATGGAATACGATCCGTAAACTGACAGTCGTAAATTTCCATGCAAGGTTTCAACTTTTTGCCCAGTTGAGAAGTGGTAAAATACGACCTGGTGGACGGACCGTAAAGTGATTTACGGCCCGTAAACCATGGTCGTAAATCACCGTGCATGCAGCCAAAGTTTCTGGTTCTGCTTAAGGTTAAAGATGACCACGAGGGACGGTCCGTAAACTGGAATACGGACCATAAACCTCCATGGACGACCACTGTTCACCTCAGCACAAATTTTCAATTCATTAAATATGAGGACCAAGACTTGTTTTATTTCATTTCTACATTACACCACTTCTCTCTAGAATCATCTCTCTACATTTATTTCATAAGTTTTCAAGGATTATAAGTCACCAACAACATAAACAAGTGAAGCAAGTGTAAGCAAGCCATTAAATACCATTCAAGTCAAGAAATACAAATGGAGAAAAACTAGGGTTTTGCTCAAAGTGGAGTATTATTAACCAAAGCTTGTTCCTACAACTTCTAAGGTAAGATTCATGATTTTTACATGATGTTTAAGGTATTGAAGAGTTGAAATACATGGATTGTAGAAAATATGGTCAAGTAGGTCATGGATGATGAATAGTGACATTTTGAGGAATAGTTTGAATTGAATCATGAACGTTGTTGTGTTGTGATATGAATGCATTATAAATGGTATTAAGATCATGAACTAGACACTTTAGACGAATGGACGAAGTTGGATGTTATGACCATGAATATGGGTGAATTAGAGGCAAATTAAGGAATCTAAATAATGTGGATAACGTGAATGACTAATGGCCATTGTTATGATATTAATGAAGGTATAGACGCTAGCATTGGGAGGAAGCGTGCAAGTGTAGAATAGTCCGACGAAAAGGTATGTAAGGCTAACCCTTCTTTCATAAGGCATGGTTCCTTGGCCAAACTCTTAAATCCTCTATATGAGTATGTTGTATTCAAATAATTGACACTCCGAGCTCATAAGCTCACGATCCTCGATATGTGCTACGATTGTACTACGCACCCCGGATGACGAGTAAGCATAAGATATAGATGTAGCGAAATTGATGATGATAGTGAAGACAATGATAATAATAATGATGCTAAAGGTGCCTACGGGCTATTATACTTATATGTGCCTATGAAAAGCTATAATGACACCCCGAGCTTATAACGCCGGGTAGGATATATGTATATGAATATGTATACGATTACGAAACGCGCGCACACTTCTGCAGATGGTACGGATAACCCTGAAGCCTTGGTAGGGCCAGGTATGAGTAACCTTGAGCCTTGGTTGGCCAAGTATGTATGAAACACCGATCCTATGAGGTCGGGTATTCTATGTAAATGCTATGTATATGAAATGACTATGTATATAATATGAATATGAATGTGATAAGACTATGTATATGAATGCGAATAGGGGCATGTATACGACTACGAGCACTATTATGAAATACGCATGAGAAATGGAAAGTCCTACGAAAGGCAGTTAAGTACTATGACGATGATATTATTGTCTCTCCTCCTAAGCTATTTCATATGTTGTTCATTATGCTTGTATATCGATGTTGATCATGCTTTACATACTCAGTACATTCTTTGTACTGACGTCCTTTTGTTTGTGGATGCTGCGTCATGCCCGCAGGTGCACAGGGAGACAGACTTGATCCATAGCTGCCTATTCGGAGATTACATAGAGAGCTCCATTTCCTTCGGAGCCATATCTTTTGGATACTCATTCTTTTGTGTATATAATTATGGGCATAGCGGGGTCCTTTCCCGCTAATGTGATATGCTATACTCTTAGAGGCTTGTAGACATGTATGTGTGTGTGTGGGGGTAGATGTGTTTGGCCATGTCGGCCCATGTACATTGATGTGACATAGATGCCTACGATGATATAAATGTGCTGTTGTCCAAATGGGACTAGTTGACGAATGAATGGAAATGCACGTATAATTATGTGGCTCACCTAGATGAAAGCGTAAGAGTAAGCTAAGAGGATTCCCGGGTGGGCTAGCACCGGGTGCTCGTCGCGGCCCCAAGTCGGGTCGTGACAATTAGGACGTGGAGCAACGGGTGTAGCATGCTTTTCCAAATTAGAATAATGAGTAAAAACTTTTCTAAACTCGTCATCAATAGCGAGTTCGACTTTAGCTAAAGATGGTTGAACTCCCTCTTCAATTTCTAAAAATGTATAAATTTGACCAACCAATGCTTTAGTATAAGACACTTTTAAATAAGGATTTAAAAGAGAACCCAATATAAATAAAGTTGGGATGGGAAAAAAATACTTCTTAAATTTTGTTGTCATATCAAAAATAGCCGCTTGATAACCGGGTTTATATTTATACTCTTGTAAAACTCTAGCTATTTCCGCTAAGTAGGCTAAAATTCCGGTTACCGTGGGATAGAATTGTTTAGAAAAAGCAAGTGTTGCATTATAAAATTTTTGTAAGAGTTCAACACATTCCTTTACATCTTCCCAATGCGTAAAATTTAACCAATCATCATTATTAATATTATATTTGTTGTGAACTTGCTGTATGGGAATCCTATACTCATATGCTTGTTGTAGCATAATGTAAGTGTAGTTTCACCTAGTCTCAATTTCTACTTGAATTTTTCTAGGTCTAAGGTTATTTTCCACACAACAATTCTTAAAATCTCTAAGTCTTCCCCTATTAGCATTATAAAAAAGAAACGCAACCGCCTCTCTAACTTTTTGAATAGAATCATCAAAACGCACAAGACCATCTTTAACAATTAAGTTTAAAATGTGACAACTACATCTTACATGAAAAATATTTTTTAGCGGAGGGTTTAATTCTCTTTTTAAAAGATCAATTGCCTTTGTATTATTAGAAGCATTATCTAAAGCAATACAAAGTGTTTTTCTATAAATGTTAAAAAATCTCATAATTGTAGACATTGAATCCGCTAAATATTTTCCATCGTGATGACCTTTTCCTTCATCATATAAAAAAGATATAATTCTTTTTTGCATAACCCAATTGTCATCAATCCAATGATATGTAATAGCAAAAAAATCTAACTTGTTAAGACTAAGACCCAAATCAGCGTGTAAGAGAAACATTACAATTTAAAGAATTAAATACATGGCGCAAATAAAATTTATATTTTTTATACAAATCTATAACATCCGCTCTACAAGTACTTCTAGGAATACCCTCAAATAACGGATTATAACAATGTTGAATGTAAGTAACAAACCCCAAACCCGAAGGAAAGGAAAATGGTAAATAATCATAAGCTACCATTTTAGCTATTTCTACACGCTCTTTTTTCGTGTCATACTTAAAATTTTTACCGGTTCGTGGGTCTATCGTCATTTGAATACCCCCACATTTGAACCCGTTTGCTCTCCCCAAACATCCATATGTTTCTTTCTCATATGAGCATTTAGTGTACCCGTTCCACCATCCTTACTAGTTTCTTGTCTAAAAGCAAATACTTGTCCACATATGGTACATTTAGCTGTTTGGCTTTCCCTATCCTTAGTCATAAATTTCCAAATTTTAGCGGTTGGCTTACAAGTTCTAGGCGGTTTGTCTTATGTATGTGATTGTGCAGGACATGTATCTCCTATGAGATTTTCGGGGGCTTGTGTTTCATCATCATCATCATCATCAATTTCATTAAAAGTATCGGTATAATATTGTTGCATTGCCTCATGACCTAAAGTGGATTATTTCCACCAACATCAATACCTAAATTAGGTGTTTCTTCCACAAATGTTTCCTCATTAAGCCCACCCTTAACAATACCACTACTACCGGCATCACGTCTAAATCTCTTCGCCATTATTAAATAGAATTAATTTAAATCACACTCAAATAAATCACAAGAAAATAAATTGTAACAAATTAAATTTTGAAAAATAAAGATAGAGTTGGAACGAAGGTACCAAATTGCCGGACTAATTTCCAACAAAGTGAAGGCGGCTAGAATTGCAAATCCACCAAAGCTACTTCGGATTGTTGCAAAATCACCAACTCCACCAACAATATTATAATTGCAAAATTAATAATTGAAACTATAATTAAACTTTATAATATTTATTTGAGAGAAATTTAAAGTGGCTAATTGTTGCAAAGTAACTATAATTGAGAGATTGAGATTTGAGAGAAAGAGAAGAGTGAATTGGTGTGGATTAAAATGAAAATGGAGAGGGGTTTATATAGGGGTGGGAGATGGGTCAAAGTGTTAAAAAAAAAGTTTGGGGGGTTTTGGGGGGGGGGGGGGGGGGGGGGGGCAAAAAATGGGTTTGGGACCGTTTGGCAACGACCATTTTTGCAAATGGACCGTTGCCCAACGGTCCATTGGGCTGCTCCAACGGCTCTATTTAAAATAAATAAATTAATTCCACCAGTTTAACCGGTTCGGTTCCGGTTTTACCGGTTCCGATTCCAAAAAAATTGAAATCGGACCGGTATATAATAAACAGTTAACCGGAACCGGTTAACCGGTTCCGATTCTGGTTTCAGTTTTACCGGTCCGGCTACCGGTTTGAACTGGTTAACCCGAACCGGTTGACGGGTTTAATCCAAGCACACGACACTAGCCCAAAAGACTTCACAAACTTGTTTCTTAACCTAAAATCATCGAACTCAAAAGCATGTGTAAAAATGTAAATTTTTGCTTTACTATATCGTACATATGACTTTACTTTTATTCTTTTTCCGAGGTACGATTTGTCTAAAATATTATATGCACCTTTTTTTTTTTGAAAAAGTTTACCACTCTAAAAGTTTGACAGTTCTTCACCTTAATACAACCTCATCAACGTTGCCCTTCGTAAGTGGCGTCACACATTAAGTTGTGGATAGGATACAATTGATGGTCCTTAAGCTATAGGCCCCTCAGTGTTATCAATAATGTATTTTGTGAACACCTAATTTTTGACCGAACATAAGTTTTTACATCATTTTTAGTGTTTAAATATTTTTTTTTAGGTTTAGTTAGATATTTTAATTTTTATCTCATTTTTTAGTAAGCCCTACATTTAAAGATCGAAAGCTACAAAAATAGAGTCAAATTTTAGGAAAAGTTTTGTCCTTATTTTTCAAAAGAAAAAGAAAATATGTTTCCTTCTAATTTAGGTTTTAATCAAAAAGCTAGTGTTTTTTAATAGTTTTCTTAGTTAGATTTTATTTAGGTCAAGCTATTTAACTTTTCTATATTTTATTAGTCTAAGAATAATTAAGTAATTTTGTTATCATTATATTTTATGGAGAAAAAAATAAACAAAATAACCAAAGAGGGAAAAAGTACGAAATCAGAAAAAATACAAAAAAAAAAAAAGAAGGGTTTTTTTCCTAAAATAACTAGCCTAAAACCCCATCCATGCGGCCATGCCTAAAACTCCTCTCCTTCACGTCAATTTCCCTTCAACTAATCCTAAAACCAATTCCTCAACTCCTATAATTTCTCAACAAATCAAATACCTAACACTCCCTCTTCCTTACGTTCTCCTTTTAGAAAACCAATCCTAATCTACCCAAACCTTTCCCATGCTAATCCTAACCAAAATAAAGTTCCCTTCCCTAAAAACTCTCCTCAAACAATTATCATTAACTAGTCCTACTCCTTTAAAAACTCTACAACACAACACCCACATACCCTATATAAACACACACCTACACGTACAAAAAAAAAAAAAGATCAGAAGCAGTAGAGAAAAAAAAACCCAGAGAAAACAGTAAAAATAGAGCAAAACAGTGAGCAACAAAATATATAGAGAGGAAAAATACTTAGAGCAATGTAGGTGTTTCGAAAAGGTTTTATTCGAGTACGAGGTTTTCGTTTGAGGTATCCGCCGAGTTCAAAAGTTTTCCGGTTGAGCTTCGTTTAGTCATCTAAGATCGCTGTTTTGATTTGTAGAGACATTTGAGGTTCAATTTCAATCTCATTCTCATTTGTTCAACAACTCCTTTATTAAATATAGGGATAAGACACTGTTACCCCCCTGAACTATACCCGAAGTTGCTACGACACACCTTACCTTTTCCTGGGTCCTACTATCCCCCTAAACTTATTTAGAACGGAATAATTACCCCCCTAAACGTTGATGCCCACTCTCATATGGGAGAGTGACATACACTCTCCTTGCCATATATGTATTTATTTGTTTTTTTTTTAAAATCAGCTTACGTGTCAATTTGTTTTTACAAAAAATAAAAAACTGAATTTTCTTTAAAAAAATGATTTTTA
Source organism: Lycium barbarum (assembly GCF_019175385.1). Taxonomy (NCBI): domain Eukaryota; kingdom Viridiplantae; phylum Streptophyta; class Magnoliopsida; order Solanales; family Solanaceae; genus Lycium; species Lycium barbarum. The sequence goes on along the minus strand of NC_083346.1, from coordinate 27,364,019 downwards.
AAACCCGTTTTTAAAAAAAAATGAAAATTTGATTTGTTTTTTTAAAAAAACAAAACTAAAAACATGGATTAAAAAACTGAACTTTCTTTGAAAAAAATGATTTTTAAAACCCGTTTTAAAAAAAAAAAAAAAAAATTGGGAATTGAACTCTATGAGATCGAATCTCAAGGAAGAAGCGGGAAGGAAAGGTTGATTTTTTTTTTTGTTTTTTTTTTTTTTGAAATTTTGATTTTTTTAAAACCCTTTTGTTTTTTTAAAACAAAACTGAAAACATGATTTTTTTTTAAAATATGGAAAAATCGATTTGTTAAAAATATGGAAAACTTGATTATTTTTTTAAAATGTCTTAAAAAATCTTAATTTTCATGATTTCATTTTCTTAGGATACTTTTATTTTTCAAATAAAATCTGGAAAAAGTGTTTTTCTTGTCAAAATGTGAAAAAACTGAATTTTTATAAAATTTTGGAAAAAATAATTATTTTTTTAAAATGTGGATAACCCGTTTTTAAAACTAAATTTGGAAAACTACATTTATTTTCATATTTTAAAAAATACAGATTTTTAAGAAAAAAATTTAAGTTTTCCCGTTTTTTATGTTTCTCACTATCTCAAAGAGAGTGAAACTCACTCTCCTTGCCTCGTCAGCGTTTAAGGGGGTAATTATTCCGTTTTAAATAAGTTTAGGGGGGGTAATAGGACCCAGGAAAAGGTAAGGTGTGTCATAGAAACTTCGGGTATAGTTCAGGGGATAATAGTGTCTTATCCCTTAAATATATACATATGAAGTTATTTCTTTGTACGTGAATATGCATGTTGGTTTGCAACTGAGTGTTGAAATCCACCTTTACACTGTTAACTCTAAAATCTCTCAATTGCTTCATATAATTTATGTAAAATGTTTGGCATTTTTTTTTGTATATTGAAATTATGAGGTATTTGATGGGTTGATATGTTAAATTTTTTCCACGTTTATTACTGTGGGGTGTGATGATGAAGTTTTTATTTTAAAATGTGTCATTAATGGCAAAAGAGGGTATAATAGGATTTGGGACTAAATTTGTTTTGTATTCGCTAGTGGACCGAATAATTACTTTAATTGTTTTTTTTTTCATTTTCATTTTTGTTTTCATTTTTGTTTTTATTTTTAAAAAACATAAGAGATACTTGTATTGGTTTAGTTGACCCCACATTTGTTAACTATGAAATAATTTAAGGACAGTAACGTTTTTTTGTTTAAAAAAAATAAATAAAGAAGAATTAGTACAAAAGATGAATGCAGATAAAGATTGAGATTTAGGTGAAGAATTAACTAGTATAACGATTGCTGCTTTGTTTCGTAGTTTATCTAGGCTATCCATTAAAGTCATGTAGTTAAGAAATTAAAAAAAAAAAAAAAAAAAAAAACAAAAAAGAACAGCTACTACTCAGCTTTGGGTCATTGGATTTCTTTTGGATGATTTGTATGTATACGTTGATGCATCATTACATACTTTTATATGTAATCGTCATTAGCCATGCGTGGAGGGTTTGAACCAATTTGTACTTAAGTTTAATTTGCGATAGAACAATATTTGTTCTGATAATGTTGCCAACATCCATATTAAGGCCTAACTAAATTAATTATGATGAGTTTGAGCGAGATGGGATATGAATTTATTCAAGACCTATTGCAAACTCGAAAAGAAAAGAGTGGTAAAAACATGTGAAACTTACACAAATAGCTACCTTTTAATAGCTTCTAACTAGTTATAGCTACAAGTTGAAGATTTACAATTCGTAGCTGCATTTTGCTGTACAATATAAAAAGTACTTTTGAGCAACAATTAATGTTTGACCAAACTTTTAAAAAGTGCTTCTAAGTGTATTTTTCTCAAAAGTGTTTTTCAAAAAAGTACTTTTGGGCAAAAACTATTTTTTTAGCTTTTGAAAAACTGCTACTGCTACTCTCCAAAAGTACTTATTTTTCTCCCAAAAGCTTGGCCAAACACCTTATTTTTTTTAAAAATAAGAACTTATTGAAAAAATAAAGTACTTTTGGAGAAAAATAAGCTTAGCCAGCTATAAAACTGTCCAGTCATAGTGATTATTATATTCTGGGAAATTATCTATGCATTTAAGAAAAGAACGAGACAAAATTGCATAGTGCGAACCATATTTGGCTTAGAAAACTTATGACAAATGAAGATTTTTTCCAACCATGTGCATGTTGATTAATTAACTTAACGATAGAAAATGGCAAGTGAGCAGTGACCACGACGTAAGTAAAAACAAAAAGTAAGAAAAACTTAGTTAATCGAGATGAATGGCTTAAATAGTATTTTTAGCATCTAAAAGAGGTACGATTTTACACAGTATCGGTTTCATAGTTATAAATATGATAGGTTTTCAGTTTTTATTTTTTTAATTTTTTTCAATTATCTAAAAGTATGATTTAGTGGTCAATGAAATTGATACTAGTTTTATAATCAAGAAATTAATTTTAGCAGAGATAAAAAAAATATTAATAGTTGATTTCTTTCCGTTTATTCAAATATTGGTGGACAATAATATTAAGTATTTATATTGATAAAAGATAATAAGTACCTAATAAAATAATTGAAATATGCACAAACGACTAATGACGACACACCCTTAAAAATATGTACTGTCACGACTCACGACTCGGTGAAGATATTTATAACCTTTGAAGATCTCGGATATCATATTTTCCTTCTTTCGGAAAATGATATTTGCAGGATAACATTGACCCCTTCAATAATTATGAGTAGAAATAGAACATGCTTGCATGCATGAATTATCTATAAAAAGAGAAACAAGGAAAATGACTAATTTTGCTTCAGCATTATTAAAAATAGGATAATTTGTTATCCGTTTTATTTTGGCACAAAATGCTTTGTCTTTAGCCAAATAACTTAAGAATATCCTTTCTACTAGCTGTTGTTCCAACTTAAATGAAAAGTGACCAATTTTACTGATAAAGTATTCGAAAGGAGATAGGAGTAATTTTCATCAGTTGTTCTCTACAATATAACTCAGCCAGTATACAATATAATTCAGCCAGTATCCCTTTTCCCTAGCCTGTTCCTATCTATTTTTCATTACCCCTCAACCCCTCCTCACCCCCTCCCCACCCTCCAAGAAAAGTTTATCCTGTGAATACTAGCTTATCTTAAATTTTGTCACATTTAAAGTAAATTTTTTTTAATACATCTGAACGGTACGAAATAGAGGTAAAACCAGTGTTTTAAAAGGGGGTGTGAGGCGGGGCGTTTTACTTAGTATGGGGCGAGGTGTAAGCCCTATGAATCTTTAAAATTTTAATTTATAATATAGTAAAATAGTATAATGACACAAAAATTATAAAATATATATAAATAGCTTTAAAAAATTAAGAAACTCATAGAAAGCAAAACCTCTAACATGATTTTACAAGTATAAATAATTGCAATGATTTGAAAGTTATTATGAAATACAAACCATTTTTAACCCCTTAACTTTCAAACAATAAAAGAATCACAATTTGTAAAGCATACTACTATCATATATACTATGCAATTTACCTCCCTACAAGAAAATAATCAATAAGCTTTATCAAATTATAATTAAAACATCACTCCTTCATGAATAAAAATAAAATTACTTTTAAATAACAAAATAATAAACTATGATAATTTTGAGACACATGACAAAAACGTGAAAACTAATGGCAAGTGAAGATGTAAAATTCGGCTATATATTTTTAAAAGAAATGTTAAGTGATGTTCACCCTGACAGTATTCTCAAATAGTAAATATGCAATACGACAGTTCGTTATTTGAGTTATTCTCATTCGTCTTATTTCTATAGATGAAGTAAACTATTAAGCATCACTCATTTAATAGAGAATTATGAAGGTCAATAATGTTAACTGGGAAATTTGACACATAATTTGTGTAAGAACTCTTATGTGAGCCCCGAGCGTCGGCCATTAGGCGTGTTTAGAGCGTATAGTCGGACGCTTAGAGCGTAAGCCTCATAGAACTAAGCCCCACACGTAAGCCCCGGGGCATTTTGCCTATGCCGTGCCTCGGGGCGAGTCCCAGAATTGCCTTTTAAAACACTGGGTAAAACTTGTCTGATTTCAAATAGTTCAGAGCTGAATTGGTCATTTTCCATCCGAATTCAGGAAACTGTTAGTAGGGAGGACAATTTGAGTTAATTAACAAACTGCAAAGCGTTTTTATGCCAAAATTGAAACGGATGACTAAATTATAATTTTATTTAAATAATTCAAGGAAAAAATTGACCATTTTACCCTAAAAAGATATACCTATCTCCTCCCCCTCCCCCTTCCAAAATCCAAACCCCACCAAAAGTTAAACTAAAACCAAAGAAGTTAATTGGGGATATAACAAACGTCAATTAGGTTGTTACCTAATATCCTTAGTTGATTATTAAATCACGCAGACAGGTAGAGTGCAATCACAGGCACAATCACTTATTTGAAATCCAATATCTAGCTGGGATAACCAGACAAATCATTTAATAATTTAAATTGAATGAATTAAATTCCGTCAAAATTAAGTAGTTGAGGTTGACCCCGAAATTATAGGCCCAAATGTAACATCCCGTAAATCCGAATTAGGTGTAAATGTATGAATCTAGTATAAAGGTGATATTTTAGCTATAAGAATCCATTCGGGATGAATTTGGGTGATAAACAGTCGTTTTGAAGTCAAACCAAAAAGTGAAGTTCTTAAGGCCTTCTAAATTCGTCTAAGTCTAAGACAGTCTGTACTTATGGCCAGCTTTCGGGTACTTGCGTTAGTAATTTGGGAAAACTTCCTTCTTGAAAGTTGTAGATCTTTGAAAGAACTTTCCAACGGTATATTATTAAGGTCAAACGGACATTCGTACAAAGAGTTATGTCCATTTTACTGAAGGGTGGCACAACTGAATCTTCACTGGAAATTTCACCCAATGTATGCCCAAGGAGTGTTGGACCTACTTTCAAGTACGGGCCGTACATCCTAGGACGTACATTGCCCGTTTTTGGCAGAAAACTTGTTTAAAATGGGTATGGTCTTATTTTGTTCCCATTTTTCATTCTCCCAAACCCTAAGGATGAATTTCTTCTCTCCCAAACTCAAGATACTCTAAGGTAAGTCATTCTGAGTCATTCCAAGTTAATTCTAACATGTACCCATGATTATTAATCAAGAATTCATCATTCTTAACTTAGGGTTTTCAAGAAAGCCCACATAAAGATTAAGATTCTAGCTTTTGGAGTTCTTCTTCAAAGTTCAAGTTTTTAATTCAAGTTTTGGAACGATTAAGGTATGTAGGGTTGCTATCAAGGTGTGGGAACATCATTGTTCTTCCCCACGCTTCTTATTCCATAAAGTATGAATCTTTATGAAACTAGGGTTTCTACACCATGTTCATGACAACCCTAGTTCCATGTCCATGAATAGGTTATGTATGAATTGCTATTATTCTATCATTGTATTCTTAATAACTCCATATGATTATTGAGAATCTTTCCGTAATCCATGAACACCCATAGCTCTTATTCCATGGGTTCTTGCATGCATGTTTTTAAATAAAAATGCTTATTTCATGAATATCCTACATGTCTACAAGTTTTCATGCAATGGTATGATATAATTATCTTCATGCCATGATTCAAGATACATACATGTTAAATACAAGTTATTTCATGAAACCATGATTACAAGTTATTTCATGAAACCATGTTTACAAGTTATTTCATGAAATCATGATTACAAGTTATTTCACGAAAATCATGGGCTTCTTAGCCAACTATATCATGTTCATGTTTTTGGGAGTTGCACAAATTACCGAGAAGGTTTCATACCTGAAACTACGTATGCCAACGTAGGATAAGGATCGCTCCGCCCAGTAGTATGATTCCTTCATATCTTCCCCATTGAGGGATTTGGATCCATTCATGTCATGTTCACGTCTTGTACCCCGGTAAGGTACAGGACGGCTTAGCTGGTCGGGCAGAGATCAAAAGCCACGTGCCAACGTGGTGGTTATATGTCAGTTATATTAATGCTCTCCCAACTTTTAAAATGTTTTTACCCATGTTATATATGTATTTATGTCCATGTCAGATACACATGTTCATGACCAGGTTTCAGTTTCAGTTCCAGCTCTCATCATGTTATTTCATGTGTCATGCTTATTTCATTCAGTTGCTTTACATACCAGTACATTCAATGTGCTAACGTCCCCTTTCTATTGCCCGGGGGCTTGCATTTAACGATGCAGGTACAGATACACAGGACGACGGATCTACTCCATAGGACTACCCACGTATCAGCTTTTAGTGAGCCCCATCTTCTTCGAGGTTTAGTCATTATTTACTTTATGTTAGTTATGCATTTAAGGTATGTTGGGGGCCTTGTCCCAGCAGTTACGTTTAGCAGTTCAGACTCATGTTAGAGGTTTCACAGACTAGACAGTTATGTTATGTCAGATGTTTAGAGTCATATAGCCATCTTTGGCTCATTATCTATGACAATCCATATTCATATTTTCTTAAAACAAGTATTTTATTTGATAATTATGATATCCCATGTTTAGGCTCATCATGTTTATGTCATATTCCGCTCATGTATGCCTCATGATGATTCAGCAAGCCATGTGGTTTGCTCGGTCACATGCAGCAAGGCACCGAGTGTCGTGTTACGTCCAGGCCATGGTTCGGGGCGTCACACCAAACATGTCTTTTTTTTTCCTTTTTCAAAACTAATTTGTATAGATCAAACATCAATCAGTTGTATAAGCATTGAGAAGCCTCTCTGACAACCCAACATAGGAAATTCCCAAACCAAGAGACTTCAAAAATAGTGATAAAGCTAACTTCGCTAATCTATGGCTACATGTATTAGCACGTCTACTTATATATATAAAAGCTACTTCGTCTAGATAACGCCTGAGATGCTAGATATCTTCACACACAGTAAGTGCATCCCAAGAGGAAGCGATTCTCCTATTAAGAATTTGAGTCAGAGTTGATAAATCTGATAATATTTTTATATTCTTCCGTCCTTGCTCCACCGCACTCTGGATTACTTTGCGAATCGCCAATGCTTCAGCATTTACGGCTTTTCCAACAAAATAAAATTGAACTACCATAGACATGAAGCACATCTCCATTAGGCTACCATTGCAATACTCGTTTTACGAGGATTTTGAATCACACCTGCATCAACATACAACAACAAATTTTCTGGAGAAAAAGTTAGTGAAGTGGGGGTGAATCACAACTTGCCGCTTCCACCCCATCATGTTTGCACTATTGTTTTCATCTGTAAACTCGATAAATTCAGATAAATTTTTTGATAAAATTTCAGCATCACTTCACAACAAGAAATTAAACACATAATAATTTATAGCTTTCCATATCATCCATAAGATAGATGCTGACAATTGCAATAAAGTATTAGTATCAGGAAAAGTTTTAGTATCCAAATATAATTTATACCGCCACGCTGAAAATTCAGAGATAAGGTTCAAGTCAGGCCAAAGAATCAGACTTCTTTTCCACACATTAACCGATCTAGAACATTTGAAGAACACGTGTTCTATAGTTTCGGGTTCCATTCCACAAATAAGACACGTTGAATCTATAGTTATGATTCTCCCCGCAATAGTGTTCCTAACTGGTAAGGTATATAGAATGTATTTTTGCACAAAATGTTTCAATTTATTTTAAATCTTCATGGACCAAAGTTGATTCCAGAAGAATTCAAGGAAGTAGAGGCCGGTGGGAACTACTTTCAGGTCGACTAACCAAAATTCAATTATTTGAAAGGACAAGTTCTGCTAGATGATAACTAGACTTCACTTCATACTTACCAGAGTTTGTAAAGTGCCAAATAAGTCTATCATTGCTTCCCCTAATAGATATTGGAATAGTAGGATTGCATTGACATCGTCCTCATTAAATAAAGTATTTAGAATTTGAGTCTTCCAAGAATTTATATTAGGATCTAATATGTGAAAACCCTTAATCATACTCACGACTAAAAAAAGAGGCAAAAACAATGGAAAAAATCGACGATGGACTGTGTCGGTTTTTCAGTGAAAGCCAACCAAAAACCGACGGACTATGGGTTGTCGTTTTAGGTCTCGTTGGTTTTGGAAAACCAACAGCTCCATCGGTTATTTAAAAAAAAAATTGAAGAAACCGACTGACTCTGTCGATTTTTATTTTTTTTAAAAAATAAAATAATGAATGTAGCAACTTGGAATCAAACTCGGGTATGTTCCTTGGCATTAAAGGGCTCTACCACTAGACCACTCATGTTCTTTGTTCAAATAATTACATTATTTTAATTTATACTATTTTTTTCGCTCTAAAAACCGACGGAGTCCGTTAGTTTATTTTAGAAAATAATATAAAAAATAATTATATTTTCGCGCATTTTTTGCGCAAAAAATAATGGATGATGTCCGTCCGTTTTCTTTAAAAAATAATTATCAAAAGAATCGAGGGAATCCGTCGGTTTTTGTCAGTTTTTTAGTAGTGACTAAACGGGTAAAATGAGCTATCTCTTGACAGCCATGGATCCTTCCATATTCTCATTGATGCACCATTTGATGCATTTCATCTCACATTTGACTAAGAGATCACGTCCCCATAAAATGCTCCTCCGAACCCAAGAACTATACTTATGACCTTGTACATGTAAGAAAGACTCGTTTGGAAAATACGTGCTCTTTAACACTTGGGAAACTAGCAAGTCAGGTTCAATCAAAATTCTTCAAGCTAGTTTGGCTAGAAGAGCCATATTAAAAGCTTTTAAGTCAAGAAATCCTAAGCCACCTCTAAACTTTGGTTCACAAAGTTTTTACCATCTTTGGAAATGCAATTACTGCTTCTCATCATTTTGACCCCACCAAAATTTTAAAAATATGCTTGTGATTTCCTTACATAATCCATCAGGTATTTGAAAACAAGATAACACACAAGAAGAGGTAGCCGCTAAAAAAGATTTTAGTAAGACCTATTTTCCAAACTCAAGAACTTTCCTTTCCAGCTCTTTATTTTAGACAAAATTCTCTCTTTAATAAAGGACACCATTTCCTTTTTAGATCTTCCTATGACAACAAACAATTCTAAATATGCCCCCCTTGTACATAATCTTATATTACCAAGTGAGGAGCAAAATCTAGATTTTTCCTCATTTGTAGTATTTTTGCTAAAAACAATCAGTTGACGTTTCATAGTTAATCACTTGTTCCGAGCATCTTGCATACATATCCAAAATAGAGTTAATTTGAGAAATATTATTTATATCAGCATTACAGAAAATAAACGAGTCATCCGAAAAAAAGAAAGAAGGAAAAAAGATGGTAACAATCGAACCCATACCACCAATTATCTGAAAGACTTTTATTGATTGATACTATTGTACTATAATTTTGGTAGTGCTAATAACTTAAAGAAGAAAGATATAGCCATCGTATTTTCAAGAACTGTATGTGTGTGTACATTCGCACACACACTATTGTAATATTGTATACTGATATATAATATTGTCTATATATATATAATTATGGAGTAGAATAATTTGAACAAATAAGTAACAAATTCATATATTCGTCGTTACAAAAAGCAGAGGAAAGTCATTAAAAATAAGGACTTTTGGGCATTACATTCCTTTCAAATTTTCGGAGTCTTGAGCCACAATTATGGCACAAATCCTTAATTTGCTGAGTTGCTTTAAATTCGGCCAAGCCGTGGGGGGGGGGGGGGGGGGGGGATTACGTTTTTTAAGGGACAGTTAATAATTTATAGTATATGATTTAGGTGAGAGAGAATTTGATATTATTTTGAATTGAAGATATTACATTTTTGATTGTCATAATTCCTATTTTTAAGTTTCATGTGATATTTTGGGGATATGAAAAGTTGTTAATTTAAAATTAAATAGTTGAAAAATATAATAAATTGTATTTATAATTTGTTTTAAAGTAATTGTATTTCTTTTAAAAAGTTGTGTTCTGTGTGAATTCCTCTATAATTTCCCACCAAAATGTTGTCGGAGAATATTCTCCATTGGTTAAACCTTCAACTAATTTTGCTCTTTTTCTTCTTTTTCCTCGTTAATTTCAATTTTACTACTATATAAAAGCATGCCCATGCTTCGTCGTTAGTCACCTTAAAAAAAAAATATAAGGTGAGCCCATACTAAAAACACCAAGCAATATTAAAAAAATGGGCAAAAAAGTGGGCCCCACCATCTCCAAACTCATGTAAAAAAAAACGTGCACCCCATATTAAAAAATCATACCCCCATTAAGTCAATAATAGTGGATTTATTGCCACATGCTTATCAACCCATTAGTGGGAACAAATGAAATTATTGTACAGCAAAAAACATCGACCCCATATTAATGCTTTTCTTCGAAAGGTTAAGTAGTCAAATCATACAATTTCCTTTCTTTTCTTATATTAGCCTAACATCTAATCTAGCTATTTAACTGTTGTATTTGCTATTCCACCATGTCATTTATTTGTTATGTTTACTAAAATAAATATACTTAAAATATTTATGTTTTAAAATAAGATAGAATTTAATTACTTTTTTATTTTTATTCTTACTCTAATAAATATGAAAAGAGATTAATGTCGTAAAAGAAAAAATAATATTAAATGGAGATCAAATAATGAATAAGGTAAATTAGTCAAATTATAATTCTAATTAACATTTCCTTAAAAAATCGTGCAAAAGACAACATGACAAGTAAAATGAGCTAAACCAAGAATATTTAACAAAAATTAAAAAATAGTAGTTCTTCGTTTAAATAGAAAATCAAATTTCTACTTTGTTTCGTTTTAAACATGTAAAATTAATTTAATAATTTGAATTAGAATTATCCAAATCAAAATTTGATAAAAAATAATAATTATTGTTTAGGTCCAATCTACATACATTAACAATAGAATATTTTACACCTTTAAAGGAAAAAAAAAAAAAGTGGACCCCACCATCTCCAAACTCATGTAAAAAAAAAAGTGGACCCCATATTTAAAAAAAAAATAAAGTGCACCCCATATTGAAAAATCATACTCCCATTAAGTCAATAATTGTGGATTCATTGCCACATGCGTATCAACCCATTAGTGGGAACAAATGAAATTATTGTACAGCAAAAAACATGGACTCCATGTTATTGCTTTTCTTCAAAAGGTTAAGTAGTCAAACCATACAATTTCTTTTCTTTTCTTATATTAGTCTGAGATCTAATCTAGATATTTAACTGTTGTATTTGCTATTCCGCGATGTCATTTATTTGTTATGTTTATTAAAATGTGAAAAGAGATTAATATCGTAAAAGAAAAAATAATATTAAATGGAGATCAAATAATGAATAATGTAAATTAGTCAAATTATAATTCTAATTGACGTTTCCTTAAAAAACCGTGCAAAGGACAACATGACAAGTAAAATGAGCTAAACCAAGAATATTTACCAAAAATTAAAAAATAGTACTTCTTCGTTTAAATAGAAAATCAAATTTCTACTTTGTTTCGTTTTAAACGTGTAAAATTAATTTAATAATTTGAATTAGAATTATCCAAATCAAAATTTGATAAAAAAATAATAATTATTGTTTACGTCCAATCTACATACATTAACAATAGAATATTTTACACTTTTAAATTAATCGAATTAAAATTCAAAGTATCAACTGATGCTTAAATATTGCTATTGTTTTATCTCAAAGAGAGAAAAATAGTTTCCTTTTAAACAAGTCTTCTCTTTTAAAAAGTATTAATAAATTTTTGCAAACTTTGTATTCGTAGCAAACACTAATATAATAAAGTTTTGGATACGGAGCACAAATAAATGACATGGCGGAATAACAAATACAACAGTTAAATATCTAGATAAGATCTCAGGCTAATATAAGAAAAGAAAGGAAATTGTATGGTTTGACTAATTAACCTTTTGACGAAAAGCAATAATTTGGGATCCATGTTTTTTGCTGTACAATAATTTCATTTGCTCCCACTAATGAGTTGATACGCATGTGACAATGAATCCACTATTATTGACTTAATGGGGATACTTTAGGAATTACATGAATATTGTTTAATATTTTTATATGGGGTGCATGCTTTTTTTTTTGACATTCCAAAAATACCCTTAAACTATTGAAAAAGGCTCATAAATACCCTCCTTCCATCTTTTGGTCTAAAAATACCCTTCCATCCACCTTTTAGGTCTAAATATACCCTTAAGGTTTGTTTTTGGCTCAAATATACCCTTTAAACTAACAAAATATGTTTTTTTGTTTTTTTTTATCGGAAAAGGTCCAAAAATACCCTTAATCTATTGAAAAAGGCTCATAAATACCCTCCTTCCACCTTTTGGTCTAAAAAAATATGAACGAAATAAGTTTTTTTTTTTTGGGTTTTTTTTGCATTTCATGAATAAAAAAACGAAATAGGAAATTATAATTTTTTTTTTTGCATTTCGTGTATTAAAAAACAAAATAGGAAATTATATTTTTTTTTTTTGCATTTCGTGTATTAAAAAAAATAGGATAAAAAAAATTCGTTCATATAAAAACGAAATTGGAAAATATATATATATATATATATATATATATATATATTTATTTCGTTGGTATATATATTTTCCAAGTTCGTTTTTATATGAACGAAATTAATTTTTTTTATCCTATTCGTTTTTTAATACACGAAATGAATTTTTTTTTTATAATTTTCTATTTTGTTTTTTAATACACGAAATGCAAAAAAAAAATTATAATTTCCTATTTCGTTTTTTTATTCATGAAATGCAAAAAAAACCCAAAAAAAAAAAACATATTTCGTTCATATTTTTTTAGACCAAAAGGTGGAAGGAGGGTATTTATGAGCCTTTTTCAATAGATTAAGGGTATTTTTGGACCTTTTCCGAAAAAAAAAAAAAAAAAACATATTCTGTTAGTTTAAAGGGTATATTTGAGCCAAAAACAAACCTTAAGGGTATTTTTAGACCTAAAAGGTGGATGGAAGGGTATTTTTAGACCAAAAGATGGAAGGAAGGTATTTATGAGCCTTTTTCAATAGTTTAAAAGTATTTTTGGACCTTTTCCGTTTTTTTAATATGGGGTCTATTTTTTTTTTTTTTTTTTAAAGAGTGACTTACGACGAATCACTTCTATGTAGTAAAGTAAAGTATAATATACAAAAGATATCCTTTACGTTCTTTTTTGACGACATTGAAAACGCGGTTTCACATTCTTTTTTGACGACACTGAAAACGCGGTTTCACATGGAAATCTTCCTTTTCAATCAACTTGCAATTCCCAACCCACCATGTGCTATCTGCTATGATTCCTTCGAAAGTTGCAAATGGGAAAATAATAAAATAATAATTAGAAAAGTTTACAAAGTCACAAACAGAACTTGATTTACGCATAATCCCGGGATCATAAGTCTGGTCAAGACTAATGATTCAGTCTTTATATATAAGTTAACTAGTTCTATAGGTCCGTGCTAAGTCCGGGCCCAAATCTAATATATAAAAGTAAATATTTTAATTAAAAAATATAATTTATATTAGTAATATTTAAATCTCATATAAGTATATTTTCAATATATAAAAGCAAAACTTTCATTTCACTCATTTAATATTTTAATTTTCATTTTGATGAAATTATTTACTTCAAATCAAATGCGGAGTCAAAATTTGACGGTCATGAGTTCTGAATCCTAATTTTTTTAAAGTTGTTTTGTGCATTAATAATCTATACATAGTTAATGAACTTTTAAGACAAACACAAAATTTATGTAGCGGACGGGGCTGTTCATCCCTTAATTAGGGGTCAAGGGTTCGAGCTTGGGTATGAAAAAAATCTTTGGAGGGAGCGCTTTCCCCGAATAGGCGCTACACAATGCGAATTATCTGGATTAATCGGGCTCAAATGCGGATACCGGACACTGGATAGAAAACCAAAAAACAGGAAAAATGAGGTAGGAGGTTCGACAGTTTTCGAAAAGTAGACCTTAAGAACAAAAAGTAAATTTGATTTTAAAAAAATAAGATTAGGACTTAGAAATAATTAATTGAAAAGTTTGACATTTTATTGAAAACTTTTGTGAGGATTACAAAAGCCTCTTAGTTGTCCCTTATATAATAGTAATATTTATTTTGAACTAAGTATAAAAGTTAAAAATATTGCTCTATAATATAAAACTGAGGGAGTAAAGAGAAAAAAAAAACACAAAAAATTATTTCAATACTAATATACAAATTAAAGAGAATGAACTTAAAGAAAAATAATTGGTGTTAAGAATTGGGAACAACCAACCAAAATGCAACAATTGGAACACACTTGGTGCAACATGAATGGTCAATAAAAAATGTGAGGACTACAAAACTTTCATATTCTCCCTTATATATAAGTATAATTTTCGTTTGTAATGAATTATTCTATTTTCAGGACTACTTGATGTTACTCTTTTAACCTTTATTAAATTTTAAAAACATGATGAATATTAATGTTTTCTACATTGTTTGGGCAGAAATTAAACCACAATAATTTTACCTATGGAGCTTTCTTACCAATAACCAAATTCATATATTGAGTCTTAACTAAAACCACAATCATTTTTCAATTACACCTTAATCTCAAATAATTGAGGTGCGATGTAACACATGCTTAAATGAGCATGTCCCAATGAGATATTCCGTACTGCAAGCATATATTATTGACTTATGATGGCCGTAAGTCTACCGCGCGCAATGCTCATCATTTATTTGTGCTTAAGACCGACAACGTGAGCAAGCTCACACGTACATAGCTACAATCATTTTATTCATCTATTTTTTGTTACAGTCATAATAATAATATTGAAAAGAGGAGGAAAAATGGGAGATATTCGCAGAATTGCCCTTCTTTTGGGGTGGTCTTTAAATTTTGCCTCTTATATTTGAATCTTTAAATTTTGCCCTTCGGTTAAACCCCATGGGTTCTAGGTTCGAACCCCTACACAGTCAAAATTTTAAAAAAAATTCGCAAGGCAGAGTTTAAATTTCGCTATGCCCCTACCAGCATACACTTGTGAAGGAATTACCAAAGTTATGTCAGACCCGACATACTTATGCCTTATGGGCAGACTTGGCATAAGCATGCCGGGTCCGGCATAACTTTGGTAATTCCTTCACAAGTTTATGCCGGGTCCGGCATAAAATTTTGCCCATTAAAAGTATGCCTCCACCGGCATAAACTTGTTAAGGAATTGTCAAACTTATGCCGGACCCGACATACTTATGCCTTATGGGCAGACTTGACATAAGTATGCCGGGTCCGACATAACTTTGATAATTCCTTCACAAGTTTATGCCGGTGGGGGCATACTTTTAATGGGCAAACTTTTATAGTATGCCACATAAGGCGAAATTTTTCCTTAAGGCATAACTAAAAGTTTGTCTTATAAGACAAAGTCTATACCTTAGGAAAAAGTTCTGTCTTATGGAGCATACTTTTGGTTATGCCTTAATTAAAAGTCTGCCCCATAAGGTATAATTCCTTAAGGAAAAGTTTTGCCTCATAAGGCATAACTAAACTATACATTGAGGAAAAGTTATGCCCTCTCCGGCATAACTTTAGTTTTTCCTTAAGGACTTTATGCCGGATCCGGCATACACTCCCCCAGCCCTACCTTGCAAAATTATTTTTTTTATTTTATACCTAAGTGAGAATTCAAACCCAGAACCTCAGATATCCAAGTAAAGGGCAAAATTTAAAGACCACCCCCAAAAGAAGGGCAATCCGTGCAAAAAAATGTGTTCTGTAGATATCATCGTGTAGGCCCCAAGCTTACACTAGCATTTTTAGTCAAAATTTTCAACAAAATGTCATGGTCCCACTTGCTCCTCTTGGACGTTTTTTCTTTTTAATCCTAAATCACCTTTATATGAAACCTCACTGCTCTTTCTTTCCAGAACCCAAGAAAATTTCCAACATTTGCAATTAGATTAGACCTTGGATAAAAAAGTCAATATATCTCCAAATCCGCAATTTTTATAGGACAAAAAAAAAAGTTGAATCAAACTAATATATAAAAAAAAAATATATAAATA
This sequence comes from Lycium barbarum, assembly GCF_019175385.1. NCBI lineage: Eukaryota > Viridiplantae > Streptophyta > Magnoliopsida > Solanales > Solanaceae > Lycium > Lycium barbarum. The sequence goes on along the minus strand of NC_083346.1, from coordinate 27,347,900 downwards.
CGTTAGTGCGTGAAAGGACCAAACTGCAAAAATAACAGTTTGGCCTTTCACGCACTAATTTAGTGCGTGAATGAGCAAACAAAAAGTCATCCTCTTTTCACCTTTTCAGCCAATGAATTTCAACTCCCATTTATATTTTGTCACGTCATTTGTCTTCCATTAGCTGCCCACCTGCCTTCTCTTCTTCTTAAGTTCTCATTGCACTGCATCGCATGGAGTCCGGAAGCAAAATGCCCCAAAAAAATCACTTTGAACCAAAATATCCCAACAAAAAAAAAAGTTACAAAAATACTTTTAGCGCAGTAATTTACTGTGTTATAGAAACAGTACAAAAAAAAATAAATTGGCTAACTTTATTTTTTGCAACACTTAGTGTTTTTTTCCATACTTTGACCAACGATTAATCGTGTGTCAAGACTCCGAAACGTCAATATTTTATATAGAACCTGATATTTTTTTCTGCGTACAATAATGTAGGCCCAATACATCAAGGATACATAGACGTTCGGATCGTCATTTTAGAGGTTGAAAAGGTGCTCGAAGTAAGTTTTGTTTGAAAAAACTTAGTGTTTTTTCCATACTTTGACCAACGATTAATCGTGTGTCAAGATTCCGAAACGTCAATATTTTATATAGAACCTGATATTTTTTTCTGCGTATAATAATATAGGCCCAATACATCAAGGATACGTAGACATTCGGATCGTCATTTTAGGGGTTGAAAAGGTACCCGAAGTAAGTTTTGTTTGAAAAAATTTAGTGTTTTTTTCATACTTTGACCAACGATTAGTCGTGTGTCAAGACTCCGAAACGTCAATATTTTATATAGAACCTGATTTTTTTTCTGCGTACAATAATGTAGGCCCAATACATCAAGGATACGTAGATGTTCGGATCGTCATTTTAGGGGTCGAAAAGGTGTCCGAAGTAAGTTTTGTTTGAAAAACCTTAGTATTTTTTCCATACTTTGACCAACGATTAGTGGTGTGTCAAGACTCCGAAACATCAATCTTTTATATATAACCTGATATTTTTTTCTGCGTACAATAATGTAGGCCCAATACATCAAGGATACGTAGACGTTCAGATCGTCATTTTAGGGGTTGAAAAGGTGCCCGAAGTAAGTTTTGTTTGAAAAAACTTAGTGTTTTTTTTCATACTTTGACCAACGATTAGTCGTGTGTCAAGACTCCGAAACGTCAATATTTTATATAGAACCTGATATTTTTTTCTGCGTACAATAATGTAGGTCCAATACATCAAGGATACCTAAACGTTCGGATAGTTATTTTAGGTGTTGAAAAGGTACCCGAAATAAGTTTTGTTTGAAAAAACTTAGTGTTTTTTTCATACTTTGACCAACGATTAGTCGTGTGTCAAGACTCCGAAACGTCAATATTTTATATAGAACCTGATTTTTTTTCTGCGTACAATAATGTAGGCCCAATACATCAGGATACGTAGACGTTCGGATCGTCATTTTAGGGGTTGAAAAGGTGCCCCAAGTAAGTTTTGTTTGAAAAAATTTAGTGTTTTTTCCATACTTTGACCAACAATTAGTCGTGTGTCAAGACTCCGAAACGTCAATATTTTATATAGAACATAATATTTTTTTCTGCGTACAATAATGTAGGCCCAATACATCAAGGATACCTAAACGTTCGGATAGTTATTTTAGGGGTTGAAAAGGTACCCGAAGTAAGTTTTTTTTGGAAATTTTAGGGTGTTTTATTTTTTAAGATTTTGATTTAAGCGTGTTATTTTTTAATCAAGACATAACTTTATTTTGAATATAAATATAATTCTAAAAAATATAGGGAGAAAAACTAGTTGTAAAGTCGTCAAACTTTAGATGGTCATAACTTAGGGAGAATTTTTTTTTACTTCTATAACGCAGTAAAATACTGCGCTAAAGCAGTTAACGGCTCCGTCTCCGTGAACTGCTTTAGCGCAGTAAATTACTGCGCTAAAGGTAGTTTTGTAACTTTTTTTTTTGTTGGGATATTTTGGTTCAAAGTGATTTTTTTTGGGGCATTTTGATTCCGGACTCCATGCGATGCAGTGCAATGAGAACTTAAGAAGAAGAGAAGGCAGGTGGGCAGCTAATGGAAGACAAATGACGTGAGAAAATATAAATGGGAGTTGAAATTCATTGGCTGAAAAGGCGAAAAGAGGATGACTTTTTGTTTGCTCATTCACGCACTAATTTAGTGCGTGAAAGGCCAAACTGTTATTTTTGCAGTTTGGTCCTTTCACGCACTAAATTAGTGCGTGAAACCTATTTATGTTTTTTTTTTTTTTTTTTTTTGTATTAGTTTGGTTCAATTTTTTTTTTTTTTTTTTGTCCTACAAAAGTCGCTGATTCATATATCTCCCTAACCCCTTCATCCCAAACACCCCCCCCCCCCCCCCCACCCGCGCCCCACTCTTCTCTCAAAAAAAAGAAAACGAAAAAAGAAAAACGAGTATAATTACCAACTCTCACGTTGTCTTAGTCAGAGCAGTTAGCTGCCATTTTGGATTGACCAGCACATTAAGAAACTACTATATATATAGATGCACAACATATTTAGCAGCAAATCATCTAAGACTTGAAAAAAAAAAAACCTTAGAAAGATAACAAAGTGCTCTCTTGCTTATTTTAAACCTTAGTAGTTCAACTTGTTATTCAAGCTCAATCCAACCATGGTTGAGCATTTTCATCATCAAAGTCATTTTGTAAAGTTTCTGGTTCTATGCTTGTTATTTCTGGCTACTATTTCAGTTGAAGCTCGAATTCGACATCATAAATGGGAGGTTAAATATGAATATAAATCCCCAGATTGTTTCAAGAAGCTTTCTATTAGCATTAATGGTAAAACTCCAGGACCTACCATTGTTGCTCAACAAGGTGACACTATTGTTGTTGAAGTCAAAAACAGCTTGTTAACTGAAAATCTTGCTATCCATTGGCATGGAATTAGACAGGTAAATATATACATCCAAACCGGAAAAAAAAACAGTTCTACAAAATTCCATTTTCTTTTACTTCCCTTTAATCATATTTATCAACTTAACTAATAGTAATTTTATATACTGATTGCAGATTGGAACACCATGGGCTGATGGAACAGAAGGAATCACACAATGTCCCGTTGTGCCAGGGGATACTTTTGTTTACAAATTTGTTGTTGATAGGGTAAGTTTTTATATATATATATATATATAAAATATATATAATATATGGAGTTATGAGATCAGTTTCTAATATATGATTTGTAAATTTTGTGCAGCCTGGAACATATTTATACCATGCTCATTATGGTATGCAAAGACAAGCAGGGTTACAAGGAATGATCAAAGTATTAGTTCCTAAGGGAGTTGTAGAGCCCTTTTCATATGACCATGATAGGAACATTCTTCTCACTGATTGGTACCACAAAAGCACTTATGAACAAGCAACTGGTCTTGCTTCATTGTCTTTTGTTTGGGTTGGAGAACCTCAGGTAGACTATACTAGTGATATTTTTGAAATGTTATTATGTACAAACAGTACAATATTCAATAATGTTTTGTTCTAGTTTTATAATGTTTTTTATTTGCTTTTTTCAGTCAATCTTGATTCATGGAAGAGGAAGGTTCAATTGTTCTCCTCCAAGCACAGATGCTACTCTTTGTAATGCTACACATCCTCAATGTACACCTTATACAATGACTGTTGTTCCTGGCAAGACTTATAGGCTTAGAATTGGCAGCTTGACTGCTCTTGCTGCTCTAAGTTTTGAAATTGAGGTATTTTTCACAATTCTACTCTATCAGTAACTTAAATAGTACTAGTATATTATATAAATTAGATTATATATTTTTATTAATCGAATTTTGTGTTGCAGGGGCATAACATGACAGTTATAGAGGCAGATGGTCACTATGTGGAGCCATTTGTTGTACAAAATCTCTTCATTTATTCTGGAGAAACATACTCTGTCCTAATCAAAGCTGATCAAGACCCTACAAGAAATTATTGGGCTAGTACAAAAGTTGTCAGTAGGAACAGTGCTACTCCAAATGGTTTGGGCATTTTCAATTACTACCCAAATCATCCTAGGAGAAGACCCCCTACTATACCACCTGTAGGGCCCCGTTGGGATGACGTTGCCCCCAGGGTGGCTCAGAGCGTTGCGATCAAGTCCCACAAAGATTACATCCATGCTCCTCCTCAAACATCGGACAGGGTCATCGTCATGCTCAACACACAAAACACGGTGAATGGTTATATGCGTTGGTCCGTCAACAATGTCTCGTTCAATATGCCCCATACGCCTTATCTGATTGCCCTTAAGCACAACCTATTACATACTTTCGAGCAAACTCCTCCTCCGGACAACTATGACCATGAGAATTATGACATATTCAATGTCGCGAAGAATGTGAATGCCACAACTAGCAGCTCGATTTACCGGTTGAAGTTCAACACAACAGTGGACATCATATTGCAAAATGCCAACACAATAAATCCCAACAACAGTGAGACACATCCTTGGCATTTACATGGGCATGACTTTTGGGTATTGGGCTATGGAAATGGAAAGTTCAACCAATCCATTGACCCAAAGAATTACAACCTTGAGAACCCAATTATGAAAAATACAATCCCTGTCCATCCTTATGGATGGACCGCATTGCGTTTTCGGGCTGATAATCCAGGTGTCTGGGCCTTCCATTGCCATATTGAGTCACATTTCTTCATGGGAATGGGAGTTGTCTTTGAAGAAGGAATTGAAAAGGTTGGCAAATTGCCTACTTCTATCATGGGCTGTGGTGAGAGCAAAAGGTTCCACAGGCCTTAAATTCTTTTAGCATAGTCCAAAAACAGATTACTTTAGATTGATATTTGTCTCAATTCTTTTGATAGTTGTCAAGAATCAAAGGTCATTTGTAACTTGTAAAAATTTCTGTCTTATAGTATAATGCTTTTCGTTTATTTATCTCAACACTGTAAGAAATAAGACAATTTACACTTTCGCTACTACTACTATCATAATATTAGATTCTATCTGACTAATTTTTTAAGATTTACAATTCTTTTGCTGAGGTTCCCTTAATAGATTTACTAGATGTTGTGCCCGTGCTATGCACGGGACCAAAACCAAAAGTCGTCGAAGATCTACATTTCAAAGGCAAGCTCTGGATTCATTCCTTCAAATTAACAATTTTGATGAGTATGAATTAGTACAAGAAAAAACAATTGCAAATGTCTGATTCACATATAGACATATCTTTCTCATTCAAAGACACCCATGGTTCAATTCGATCAACATATATATACGTATACATATACATTTACATTTATTCTTTTTTCGACAGAGTGAACAACTAACATAAAAGAGCCTTCCCCAGGCAAAATCAACTTCAAAGACTACATATGAGCACACCAACGGCATTGGTAATGCTTTCACTACATTAGATATCAAAGATTGAACAGGTCAACGCATTGGTAATTCTTTCACTGAGATGCCAAACCAAACCATTTTATCTGTCCTCTCTGTGGGGTAAGCTGAGCAGTGAACGAAATTTAAGAATTCTAAAAAGCATTTTCAATTAGCTGAACACTCACCTTGAAGTCCATCTCGGCACTGACCTGCATTGCATATTCAGACTTTATTTTGTAGAATGATTTCGAATACTTTTGGGGCATGCTTTTTGATGAAATGAAACTGAAAAAGAAATTCAATTAAACAAAAGTTCAATGCTAAATGTAATAATAGATATGGAAAATTTAAATGGGAAGGACACCGAGATTTTAGCAAAGTCGGGTTATACTTGCACTCTAGGTAAAGGCACTTGTATATTGATATATAGCTAAAACCTTCGGATGAAATCAAAAAAATATTATAGTCCCGGAATAGTCATGCGTAGACTTGAGTTTAAGCCCAGAAGAGGTGAGCCTTCATTCAAACCCCCTGAATAAATGGGTCATTTTACATATAGCTCGCTAGCCTAAGGATTCCTCGAAAATGAGGCACATACTTCATACACACATGCACACCTGATAAATATCAAAATGCAATTATCCAGTAACAATCTAGATTTATATTGTGAGACACTTCCAATCTCAAGAGTAGATGGATTAGATACTCTGCTGCACTTTCTTACAGTACTTAGTTAAAGACAACTTGTCCCCGGCAATCACATCCTTCGCGGTCACTAATCAAAAGGTTTCACAGCTACTTGCGAGATCATTTACTCTATCAGTAGTGCATCAGTGAACTTTTAGTAGGCGTTTGGCCATAGAAACCAAAAACTTTTTCACTTTTTTTTGGAATTTTGGAGTTGGAGTTGGAGTTGTGTTTGGCCATAGTTTTTGCGAATAGTATTTTTTGTTGAAATGTACTTTTTCAACAAGGTTTTGGTTGTGGAAAACAAGTTTTTCTTGTTTTTCAAATTCCAAATACACCTTCAAGTTTTAGTTGGAAATACACCTTCAAGTTTTAGTTGGAATTTTCATGGTCAAACACTAATTCTTGAAAAAAATGAAAAAAAAATCAGGAAAAAAGTGAATAACTCTTATGGCCAAACGAGTCCTTAGTATCTTATCTCTATGAAATTTGGTGTGGTGGTGCTCGCAAGAAGCATTTTGCTGTTGAAATTTGGGAAGGCCAAAGGCACATACAAAGGCCACTTGAAATGTTACAAAAACCAGTAACAAATTGAAAACTATCACAGGCAAAAAATCAGATCTGAGAACTAATGATCAAAATATTACTCACACCACAATCCAAGTAAATAAATATAGAGGGTTGATATGTAGCTCTACTTAAATCTGAACTGGACAGAAAGTTACTTACCACTACAAACATGCATAATTTATGATGATAAATGAAAATTGCTTACTTAAGTATGTAAAATTCTCTTGTCTACTTCAATTTGTTTTTCACCCATACCCTTGACCCCTCCTCCAGCTTGACACTCAAATGGAGTCCACATACAGGTTAGCCGTGGTAATTAGTATTCCATTTGTGCCAATGATACCTGAACAAATTCACACTGGTTATGCAAAAGTGCAAAAATCTCAAGATGCAATACCGATATTAAAATTGGACTTGCCTGTAAAGATGCTTCACAGGTTGCCATTTGCTGGTTGAAATTATCCAGTATGAGAGCAGTGCGATCACTTACTCTATCATCTCCACTAAAATCTTTGTCCAAATTACACAATTGTCTAAAAAGAGCCCCAGTAAACAATCAGCCTATGGATTACCGCAAGTTGAATTGACCCTTCTTTCAAGTATATAATTAGACTAAGTACTAACAATTAAAACAAAAGAAATCAAACACAAGTAGCTAGGGAGAATTCCCAAATATAACAAAAATGTCCTTGCGTGAATAGTTTTCACGTAATTGGCAAAAAAATTGCTGAGAAATACCCAGGTGAAAGTTCATCATCAAACCAAAATACGAATAGTCTGCAGCACAATAGAAGTTCTCGTGAGTTATTTCCTTTGGCTCTCTTAGATAAAGGATTTTAAAGATTATGAAGTTCTTGATTAATTTAGATATCAACCTATATTTTGGAATACATTTTTTATTAGTTCCCAACTTTATACAGTTATGTGTGCCATCATAAAAATAAGTTTATTAATAGCATTCACCTACCGGGAAAAGTGCCTTTGCATCTACAAATTATTTACCATGATGTATAATGAGATGAAGTAAATATGAAATGTAGACAGGTTACTGAATGAATGGAGAGAACAACACGAGATCCATGAGTATGGCAACTTACAGGAGACTGCCATCTAGCTTCATATTACAAATGAAATACAGTTAGGACACTAAATGAATGGGGAGAAAAAAATGATATCCATGAGTATGACAACTTATAGGAGACCAACATCTAGCTTCAGATAATTCAAGCTTTATCCTCCTATGTTACTTGTTGGGTAGCCCCAAGAAAATCATTTGAGCTACGAACCTAAGCATGAAGAGCACTTGAACTCGAGAGTTGTACTTCTAGTTCAAGTGTGACCAAGTATTAGAACACTCCTATCCAAGTTTGCTCACATTATTCTAGCTATTACGCTCGTTTATACAGAGACGCTACTCAAACAGAGGCAAGATAGAAGGCAAAAGAGAAAAAACATCAAAAAGAATTTGGCCCGGAAAGAGGGATTCATTAATCTGACAAACAATACATGACTATCCTCAAAGATTGTTCAACTCTTAAATAATATCATTTATTTTATGTCTTCACGGGGAGAAAGTAGGTCCCCGGGCTACTTAGCTCTAACACATTCATATAGACAGCTATTTCAGGACATTATTGAAGTTCAATTTATGAAAATTGCAAGGAAATGAGTGTAACTTCAATAACTAAACCATGTTATTTATACAAAAATAAGCTAATCCTAAAAAATGAAGACAACTATTCCAACAAAGCCTTAAAAGGTACATCAATAGACTGATGCAATTAGAAATTTCCATTGGTCATTATGTATACGAGAGTTACATAAAAAATCAGAGCCCAATTATTACATCATTGTGAAAGTTACCCAACCCTCCCCAGATCCCACTTGTGGGATCACACGAGATATATTGTTGTTATGATTTATTAGTAACGTAGCTTACAAAACTAAGAGTTCGAGAGATGATACCTTTTGGTAACTATTATTTCCCTTCTTCCGCCAAGAAAAAAATAGGTGCATCAACTTATGCAGAATTTGCTCAAATCCTCTCACACAAAAGCAAATTCAGAAAAAGCTGCAACAGGAATTACAATACACAGGTAAGAGAAGTGAGAACCAACATCTAATAGGAATGTTTCCTTCCTTATCTTTTCCTTCATTTTTACAAATTCATATAGATAAACAACACTGTCAGATTTTCCTCTATTTTTAATGGATTTGCTGTTATTTACTCTTTAACCAAACTAACCTTTCGTGGCTAGGTCCTGTCATGAAACTTATCCACGCGCAAGATGACACTAATTGGAACATAAAAAGAAGTACACCTAGACCTATTGTACTCAAAGAAGAACTACGATGGAAAACATAAACTAATTCTGTCGTAAGAGATCTTACAAACCTGAAAATCCAAATACGAATAGATGATGCAAAACCACAAATCAAAAGACGTATTAACACTAAAATTACAGACAATTAATTAACATGCGCAACAAAAAGAGGAATATAAACGCTCTCTCCTTTGTTTTGTTTTTTTTTTTTTTTTTTTTTTTTTTTTTTTATGTATTCATTTACCTCCTTTGATCCTTCATTGTGTATCGCCAAGGTACCATTCTTCTTTCTAAAAATGACATTCAGATACCATTCTTGAATAAGAAGCTTACTCCCAGGAAAAGTAAAAGAATGGATGCCTGAATATAAAAATTCAAAGAAGGTTTGCCCTGTCAAAAAAAGAGAAGCACAAAAATTCAGCCAATTTAGGCACATCGTCGGCGCAAGAGTTTTCTTAATGTAAGTTATAATAGAGCTACTAAGAAGAATTTCCTACTGAAGAACAAGGATTACCTCAAACAAAATAATTTTTCATCCTCGTAAGGAAAAACCTAGGCTTGAGGTATCACCTAAATGTCAGAATTTGACACATACTAATAGTTAGCAAAAGAATTTAATACTTCAGACTGACTAATTTTGGTATAATTAGTTTGTCTCAAAAGAGAATATTGACAAAAGCCATTAGAGGATTCCGGACAATAATTTTCTCAAGCAAATGCCATTAGAGAATTTATCAAACAATAGTCATCCAAAATCACGCATTCGAGTAGCTATGTGAAGATCAGATAAAAATATTTACATGCATGTAAAAATTATCCACAAACAAGTGCAGTAGTAAGAGGTCTTAGACGAAGCAGAAAACTTTGCAAGAGATCCACAAAATGATAAATTTTGAAAGAAATCCATTGATAAAAACTGGATATAGAGAGAAGACGGTGAATGAGTAGAGAAACATTGAAACGGGAACTAAAGAGTGAGACTTCTAGTGGGACATAAGGATAACACATATGTTTACCATTTAGCCATAGAGAAGATTATATTTACGGAAACACCCTTCGTCCTTAAGGGAACTTACACTTATTTATAAGTTATATTAAAGGAAAAATCTATTTCGCGAAATCACTTTTGGCCAAAGCTATCAAAAATAAGATATATTAGTCATTTCATAGGGAATCTTGGATATCCATCTCCATTTTCATCAAACACATCAAAAGCTTCCTTAATTTCTCCAAAACTAGGTTCTACTTCCTTAAATAAACCCGAAACCTCTGCCAACTCTGTCTTATCGTTTATTTTATCCCCATTTGGATTGCAAAAGCTCATTAGCGTATATCCCCTTCTTCAACTGCCCTGGAAAGCTGCGTTTTCAAGCTTAGCATCAACTACCTTGAAGAGATATACAACTTGAAGTTCAAACCCAGATTTGGAAAGCTGGAATTCAGATCCTTAAGGTCTTGAAAAAGAAGTCTGTTCATGAAGTTGAAAATTCAAAGCAAAATGGATTACTAAAAATTCAAACTGTCCGAAAAAGCAGATCTGAAGGTACACCTACCTTCTTTCTTTTAGATTATTTGCAAATTTATCAGATCTGACTCTTTCTCTGTTTAGTGGTACAATTCTTTAGCTACTTCTCTTGTGCAATCAATTTTTATTTTTAGATTTACTCAAAATCTGAATCAATTTTACCCTTAAAGATTGGTACTTTGCATCACTTTTCCGTCTTCAATTGTGGAATAAGTGATGGCCGGTGGCCAGTCCACAATGGAGGCTGGCCAACCCTCACTAAATACGACTATTCCAAAAACCAATCCTAATCCATTACAATATTCAGATCTGTTCAAACCAAAAACCTTGAATGATACATTACATAATCAGATCCAATCACTGCCCCAAATTCCAATGAAACCAGTAACTTACCTACATGGGGTGCCATACATTAAATACACTGAAGTAGAAGTTGATCAGATGAATATCATTGAAAATCTTCAGTATGCTGTGGTAGGAAAGTTCTCATATGGCCAACCAGATATTGAACAACTTCGTCTCATAATCCCTACACAATGTGGAATGAAAGGTGAGTGTAGAACAGGTTTTCTAAGAAACCGCCATGTGCTTATCAGATTAAGTCTTTTTGAAGACTTTGTGAATTTCACATCAAAGCCTGTATACTACATTCAAGATAGAGAGGGATACTCGTACCAAATGAGAACACTGATCTATGATTCGAATTTCAAGGTTGATGAAGAAACATCAAAGACAATGACATGGATTTCCTTCCCAAAGTTATTGCCTACATACTTTGTGAAGGAAACTCTTTTTTCAATTGCATCTGCAGTGGGTATTCCTATACAATTGGATATGGCTACGATTAACAAGACTAGACCTAGTTGTGCTAGGGTCAAGGTTTTAGTAGATCTGGTAGCGGATTTACCCAAAACGGTGAGGATGGATATTGAAAATGAAAAAACAGGAGCAATAAGGACTGTTAATGTTCAGATTCATTATGATTACCTCCCTAAGTATTGCAAGGAATGTAAATTACAGGGACATGATGAATATGATTGTAGAATTATAAATCCAGAGCGTGTTCAGTATGACAATGAAAGGGAGGAAATGCCAAAGGAGAATGGCAAGACAAAACCTCATAAAAGCTCTGATGAAGTGCACAATAGTAAGGAAAGCAATAAAGATCTCCAAGAGGATAAAGAAATTGAAGCAAAAAAGGCCAAGAGATTACAAGCAGAGGAACAACATAATAAAAAGCAAACTAATGACAAAGGCAAACAAAAACAAGAGGATGGAAACCAACAAGGATATGAAGGGAAAAAGAATTATGGAAAATACAATTATAGAGGATACAATAATTTATACAATTATTCTGCTAGAGTGTTGGCAGGTGGAAGAGTGTTAGGAAATTCGGGAAATTGGAATCCCATCAAAGACAACAGAAACTTCAATGCTGACAAGGGAAGTGCAAATCATAGCAAACAGAAAGAGACAACAGTCACTGCTACATGCAACAAATTTAACACTTTGGTGGACTTGAGGAGGAACAAGAAAAACAAAATGAAACACAAGAAGGAAGCACACATAGTAGTAATCCTGTTAAAGAGACAACTAGGCCATGGGTGGATGCTGCCTTTGGGAAACAAACAGAAAATAACAAAGTTATGAAAGAGCAGGGAAAGATAGATAGCAGACAAGAGCAAGATAATAAGAATGAGAAAGGGGTAGGGGATAATAAGTCAGAGGAGATAGCCATACAAGATTCAGAAAGAACAATTACAGATATCGTGGAAAATGATAACAAAAAAGAAGATGATAACAAACAGATTACTGAAGGCCAAGACGTACTTCAACCCATAGAAGTACATGACAGTGTTAATTCAAGCTCATATCAGCAAGTGGAATCAGCTAGACAACAAGTGGATCAAATGAAGGACTTACCGGAAGAGCCTCCTCATACAAACAATATGGGTGAAGGAGATACAGCATCATCTGCAAATAAGGAACAAAATAATGAAAGGGAAACACAAGCAAGGGATCAGAGAGATCAAAACAACAGAGATACAGCCATAGAAATGCAGGCAATTTCAGGAAATCATAAGTATCAACTGGTAGCCAAAGATCATGAAAACACAACACAAGAAGAAGTGAATCAGAATAAAATAGATATTGGAGAGGAGGAAGCAGGTGAAACTATTAGTTCTGATTTAATGGAGGGCAACAATAAAGGAGATATTTCCCCTAAACACTTGACAAAAACTAAAAAAGGTCACAAGCCAAGAGATAAAAGTGTTCCTCCCAAGACAGTGGGAGGAGTACAAACAAGGATGGCATGTTCTAAAGGAGTTTCTCAATGAATAGCTCATTAATATGGAATATAAGGTCTGTAAACACTCAACAGGCCTTTGAGAGGGTAGTACTATTGCATAGACAGAAACATTTTAATTATGTTGCCTTACTAGAGCCTTTCCAGCATGTTAGACATATTGACATGTACAAATTGTGGTTAAATATGGGGACATCATGGCATAATGTGAATGGGAAGATTTGGATTTTTGTGGATGCAGAAATTCAAGTAGAAATAATGAGAGATACAGAACAACTGTTATCCTATAGATTCACTCATTTGGGTGATGGGCAAGAGTTGGTGCTTACAGTTGTTTATGCGAGTACTGATAGAAGTGGGAGAATAGCTCTATGGGAGGATCTATATGACATGTCTTCACACATCACCATCCCATGGCTTGTGGGTGGGGATTTTAATGTCAGTACAGATGACATTGAGAAATTTGGGGGTCTTCCTGTACAGTTTGCAGAAACAGAGGATTTTAGACAATGTATAGACATTTGCCAACTGATGGATCTTGGTTTTACTGGAAGTATGTTCACATGGTGGAATGGGAGATCGGATGAGGCTTGTATATTTAAAAGACTGGACAGATGTTTGGGAAATCAGGCTCTGCAGAATTGTTTTCCTAATTTGGAGGTAGAGCATCTCATTAAACAAGGTTCTGACCACTCTCCCTTGCTGGTAAATATGAGAGCAGATAGTAGACCAATTAGGAAATCTTTCAGGTTTCTTAATTTTTGGGTGGAGCATGAATCTTTTCTAGATGTAATCAAAGAAAATTGGGTGGAATCTTATGGCTCAGACCCCTTCTTTAACTTTCATAATAAGTTAAAAAAGGTGGGAAGAGCTCTCTCTAAGTGGAGTAAGGACACTTATGGTGATATCTTCAAGCAAATTGCAACTCTGGAGGAAGTGGTGCAGGTGCATGAGCAAGAATTTGAACAGAATCCTACAGGGCTTAACAGGGAAAGGCTACAAAGGGTACAAGCTGATCTGATCAGGTTTTATGCTATTGAAGAAAAATTTTGGAGACAAAAAGCAGGGATGCTGTGGTTTCAGGATGGAGATAGGAACACAAAATTCTTTCATGCTCATGTCAATGGAAAGAGAAGAAAGCTACAATTACAGAGAATTCAAGATCATACAGGTACATGGCTGGACACTGAAGAGGAGATTGCACAGGAAGCAATCAGATTTTTCTCAGACCAATTCAAAGAGGAAAATATCCCTACAGATTTCTCTATGCTTGATAAGATTCCTAAAATGGTTACAGAAGAACAAAATCAACAACTGTATGAAATGCCAGATGAAGCAGAGGTGAAAAGAGCAGTTTTTGGTTTAAATGGAGACAGTGCAGGGGGTCCTGATGGTTTCACAGGAAGATTTTTCCAAGCTTGTTGGGAAATTATTGCAAATGACTTGGTGACCATGGTGAGATCATTCTTCTGTGGGCATGAACTCCCAAGGTATGTAACTTGTACCAATTTGGTTTTGATACCAAAGAAGAAAGAAATTAATACATTTTCTGATACGAGGCCAATCAGCTTGAGTAACATCACTAGCAAAGTTATTTCAAGAATCATTCATGAAAGACTGATATATCTGCTACCTGAGATCATTTCACCTCAGCAATCAGGATTTGTTAAAGGCAGGAGTATTGTAGAAAACATTCTGTTGGCTCAGGAAATTGTACATGATATTAGGATTAGAGGAAAGCCTGCAAATGTTGTCATTAAGCTTGACATGGAAAAGGCTTATGACAGAGTATCATGGTTATTTCTAACTAAAGTCCTGAGGAGAATGGGGTTCGGTGAATTTACTATTGATCTGGTGTTTAGAGTTATCTCAAATAATTGGTATTCCATTCTGATTAATGGGCAACCTCATGGATTCTTCAAATCATCTAGAGGAGTAAAGCAAGGAGATCCACTGTCCCCTACTTTATTCATTTTGGCTGCAGAATGTTTGTCTAGGGCTCTCAATACACTGCATACTGAGGATGAGTACAAGGAATATGAGATGCCAAAATGGAGTCCATATGTCAATCATTTGGCATATGCAGATGATACTATCATTTTCACCTCTGCTAATGAACAGTCTATGAGATTAGTGATGAAGACTTTGAGTAATTATGAGAAGGTGAGTGGTCAGAAGATCAACAAGCAGAAAAGTGTTGTTTATATGCATCATTTGACATCTCATAACATTAAGGAGCTGGTATTTTCTGTCACCCAGATTCCTAAAAAGGATTTTCCATTCACATATTTGGGTGTACCAATCTACTATGGGAGAAGAAGGAACATTCACTACAAGGAGATAATAGAAAAGATTCAGAATAGACTGAGCTCATGGACTGGTAAGCTGTTATCTATTGGAGGAAGGACAACACTGATTAAACATGTTTTACAGAGCATGCCTATACACCTACTATCCGCTTGTGACCCTCCTAGTGCTATACTTGCTCAGATTCATAGATTGTTTGCTAAGTTCTTTTGGAGCAACTCTGTGAGAAATTCAAGTAAGCACTGGGCAACTTGGACAACCTTATGTCACCCACAAGAAGAAGGTGGCATGGGGTTTAGAAGCCTACAAGATATATCTAAAGCCCTCTTTGCTAAACTGTGGTGGAACATGAGAACCAAACAATCCTTATGGAGAACTTTCATGAGTAATAAGTACTTAAAGAAGTTTCATGCTGTGATAGCCCCTAGCGGATCAGGTACTTATGTGTGGAAGAAGATGATTAAATACCGAGATGAGATGGAACATGAGATATGGTGGAAGCTTCAACAAGGTAATTCTTATTTTTGGTTTGATAATTGGACAGGACTGGGAGCCCTATACCATATTACTCCACCAGATTTTGAGTGTGATCCCACAATCATCCTTGTAAAAGAAACTGCAGAAGTGGGGCAATGGGATGAACAGTTGCTAAGAAGAATCCTTCCTGAGGATCTAGCAGACCATATTGTGCAGCACATTAATCCACCAAATGAAAATGGCCAAGCAGATAAGGCTTTCTGGAAATTAGATTCGAGGGGGAAATTCACAGTTGGGTCTGCATTTCAATTGCTCAGACAAAGAAAAGACCCCAGTAATTTGTATAAGCAGATGTGGATCAAAGGACTACCAATACATATATCTTTTTTTATGTGGAGATTTTGGAAGTTCAAGCTACCATTGGATGATAAGTTGAAGAAATGGGGACACCAATTCCCTTCCAGATGCTATTGTTGTCAACATCCAAAAGTGGAAGATACCTCCCATGTCTTTTTACACTCACCAACAGCTCAAGCCATCTGGAAGTATTTTTGTGGACCAGTGGGAATAAATACTGAGAATTTGCAAGTTACCCAAATAATTAACAGATGGTAGGATATGCCTAGTAGACTACATGCCAAATGCATCAACCAAGCTGTCCCTGCTATTATTATTTGGGAACTCTGGAAGAGGAGAAACACTATGAGACATGAAGGGAAGGTGTCAATCACAAAACTCATTTACCAGGTGATGCATACTTTGATTCAATTCATGAAGGTGAGAAGGAGAAATTTTAGGTATGCACCATATAATTGGAGTGTGATTGTTGAGGCATTACAGAGATATTCTCCAAAGATAAGAGTAACACCAGTGACTTGGAGAACTCCAGATATTGGATGGATAAAAGTCAATACTGATGGAGCCTCAAGAGAAAACCCGGGTAGGAGTTCATGGGCCTTTTGTGTAAGGGATGAAAGGGGAGATGTGATACAAGCACAGGCCAGAGAAATAGAGGATCTTCAAAGCACCAACACCGAGGCAGAGGCCCTAGCCATTTTACAGGCTCTCAGGTATTTAAAAGACAGTCAATGGGATCAAATAAGGATAGAGACAGATTCACTTTTGCTGAAGAACTCTATTCAAAGGACATGGGAAATTCCTTGGCAAATCATTACTATGGTGGAAGAAATTTGGAGAATAAGTGAGGAAAAAGTGGTGGTGATAGAGCATATTTATAGGGAAGGAAACAAATTAGCAGATCACTTGGCTAATTTAGATTTGGACACAGGGGACATACAATTCAATTCCTTTCATGACATGGAGAGCCACTGTAAAAGAATTGTGAACAGTGACAAATTACAGCTGCCCTGTCTAAGAATTAGATCATGTTAAGGAGACTGAATATAGAGGGAAGGTGGGAGAAAAGGAGGTCCTCACACTCAAATCCTTTGGGAGGAGAATGTGAATGATTTGGTTTACACTAACTGTTTGCTAATGGTTGCAGGTACACAAACTAACATAAATGGAGGATTTTAATTCAACAGGTACCACAGAACAACCACACTGAAGGAATACCAACAAGCAGCGAAACACAGTGTAATCAGGATGTTGAGAAGTTTTACCGGCATAAATTGCAACTGGTTGGAGGCACTTTTGACAAATGACATGAAGTGGAATTACTGCTCCAAATGATTGAGCACATGGAACACAACAGACCTCTTGAGTACACATGGGCATACAGTTTCTATTTAGTGGTTGTTTCTTAGTTGGTGGTATTAGCACCCCGGGATGCTCATCCTACTGAGAACTGGTCATTAGTTAGAAAATGTACTGCCTTGGTGCATATAGAGGGCCAAATATAGAGCATGTGAGATATAGAAACAGAAGTTCTTTATGGAGCAATTATTTCAAATTTCATTCTATTAGTAATTTTTTAACAATTTGTAATATCAAATTAAGACAAGTTATAAGTCTTAATTTGATCATTAGTTTAAATTTTGTATTTTCATTAGCCTTTTGGCTAGAGTTGTACAAACTTCTGGATTTTTTGATAAAATTTATAAAATTAGCCCTAGGCCAAAAGCCTAGTGGACTTTTATTAAAAAAAAAAAAAAATAGGGAATCTTGGAGAATCTTTGCCTTTTATTATTTTATTGTCATGTGCTTTTACATTACTATTCTTTCGGATAAAATGGGTCTCTTTCTCATATAGGCTAATCATGAGTTATGTTTCCCATGCTCTTTTCCATTTTTTAATGTATATTTTTATTATTATTATTTTTACATTAGTTGTATTGTGTATACATAAGATAGGCCTAGGGTGTATTTTTTTTTTTATTCACTTATTGTGTATGCATACGGTAGGCTTAAGATGTATTTTCTTTTTTTTTTCTTCTTTTTCTTTTTGTTTACTTATTGTGTATGCATACGGTGGGCCTAGGGTGTACTCATTTCCTTTTTTCTTTTTTTCTTTTTGTTTTGGCATCTGAAAGTTTTATTTTATTTTATTTTTCTTGTAAATAAAGTGTTATTTATTGACTATATACATACGGTATTTAGCCTAGAGTGTATTTTTTTTCTTCTTTTTCTTTTTATTTTGGTATCTGAAAGTATTTTTATTTTTCCTGTAAATTTGTTATATATTGGCTATATGCATACGGTATTTGGCATAGAGTGTATTTTTTCTTCTTTTTCTTGTTTTTATTTTGTTATGGCATATGTATATATGTACGGTATTTGATTCCCGTTAGACGTTATATATTGAAGAGTGGAATAATTTGAGTGAATGATTAATTTCTATTGTTTAATTTTTGTTCAAGTTATTTAATTTTATATTAGGCCAAATACATATGTAATCCCTAAATTTGTCACAATTTTTTATTTACACACTTTAACTAAGGGAATGACCTATTAGACACTTGAGCTATGCACAAAATGTGCCTATTGAACACAATATGGACAATCAGCCAACCAAACATGCGTGAACATCACACACTGCTGATGTTTCGTCATTCACCAATCAAAAAGACAAGCCACACTAAAACTAATTAAGAGACGAAAAAAAAAAAAACATGAAAATAAGTGTTTCTTCTTCCCGTTCACTTGCAGTCTGCAGAATCTCCGAATGACTTGATTGCAGGCCGTTCTGTCCAGCGTGCCATAGAAACGGGTAGGAGCCTTTGTAGTGGTTTAACTCCATCAGTTAGTGAGATAAAACAAATCGTGAGTTAAATTAATCGAACCACAATATTCGCCATTTGAGACCAATAAAAGAAACGGGAAAAAGGACCGTGGGGGCGGTGGTGGAATTAGAAAGTTCATTCCTATTCCCATTACCGTAAGAACAAAACCCATTAGAGAAGTGCAATTTTTTAACTATGACTATGCAATAGCAGTTGAGGCATATTTGCAATTCGGGCTATTTGACCATATTATTTCGATGAGACATTAGGGATGGAGGACATGAGCTAAATGGAGGTTTTTGTCTGTTCAAAAGTTACCTAGTTGACCGAAGACACCATTTTTTCCGGTGACCTCTTTATTGAAGGTTGCAATTAGGGCCGGGCATAAATACCGAAAATCGAAAAATCGAATCGAACCGAAACGAAATTTCAACAAACCGAACTAGTTTGGTGTCCACCGTCAAAAAACCGAAATAGCCGAACCGAAGTTTGATAAAACCGAACCGAAAAACCGAACGCGCACCGAAATTTAATACATTATCCAAAAAAAAAAATTGTCCATGCCCATTAAGTTTAAAGCATAAAAAACTCAATTGTAATAAGTCCTCTTTTGCATTTGTATCCCTAATTTTCCACTTCAATTGAGAAAATCAAATATTCTTAACAAAGAAAGGTAACTAGGATGTGTCTTTAGGATTAATGTATGTCTTTTATATATTTTCTTAATTATTCTTACGGTATATATATAATACCTAGTAATCCTATATCATGATTATTGTTTTCTGTTCTTGTGTATCCTGTTTGTTTGATTTTGATTTCAATTTATCAGTTTTATGTTTTATTGCTTTTGAGAATATGAATTAGTGTCAATGGAATCGCTTCTAATATTATATCAAAAAAACCGAATTGAAAAAACCGAAATCGAACTGAACCGAACTTTAAAAAATCGAAACCGAAAGAACCAAACCGAACTAGTTTGGTTCGGTGTTCGGTGTCCACCTTCAAAAAATCGAACCCGAAATAGCCAAACCGAAGTTTGATAAAACCGAACCGAAAAACCGAACGCCCGCCTCTAGTTGCAATTGGCCGACTTTTGGTCAAAATGAGCAGAGTTTACGCAAAATATCCATATCAGCAAATTATTGACCTCATTTACGCGATTAGGAGGGATAAAAAGTCACATTTCATGCCATGTCAGCACAGCGTGCTTAATAGATACAGTTTTTATAGACATAAGGTGTTCAATAGGTCCTTCCCTTAGTTAAGGTGTCTAAATGAAAATTTGTGACAAGTTTAAGCGGCTGCCTATGTATTTGGCCTTTGTATTATTTTCTGTTGAGCTCAATATTGCTATTTCTTGTGCATGCAGTGTCAAATCATTATTTATTAATAACATAACGAATCAAGTCACTATTAGTGTTGAAATAACTATGAACTAAAATTAGGTATGACCTTATTATGAAATGCCGCCAATTTGATTATGAAAATGCAACAAACCAATATTTTGCATTGAATTTTCTATTAAATATTAAAAAGTCATTTATTTTACCATTTTGCTCTATTAAAAATGCAGATAAGTAATTTTCTGTTCCAAGAAATGTCAAATGCTATTGCAGCGAAATTGGTCAAGGTCCGCTTTTAGAACCCTTAGATCCCGAGTTCAAGTCTAGGTGCGCGCATTTAGTCTAAGTCTAGGTGCGCGCATTTAGTCTAAAACTTTCTTTTTTCATTTTTTCTTTCACTTATATGATCACCAAACTCAAAAAAATCAAGTATCAATGTACTTTAATCCTTTTGAACACCAAAATTCACTTCGTATTGCTATTTGATTGAGAAAACACTAAGCCTTTGAACGAATGTCATATCACATACTCGTTTGTTTGAAGATAGCACACTAATGTATCTAATACTTTGAATGCAGTGGCAACGCATTATCTCTTAACATAATGCATCAAGTCACTTTTGGTGTTGAAGCAACTATGAACTATAATGAGTTATAACCTTGTTATAAATGAGCTCACAATTACCGTTCGGTAATGTAAATCAACGATGAGAACCGTTAATGATCGTCGTGTACACAAGTTCGTAACGTAAAAAACCTAAACAAAGCATGAATATCATGAATTGATGCCAATTTGATCATGAGAGCGCAACAAACCTATAGTTTTGCTATTTGATTGAGAAAACACTAAGACTTAGAACAAAGTGTCATATCATATACTCATTTGTTTGAAAACAACACGTCAACGTATCTAGTACTTTAAATGCAGCATCAACTCATTATGTATTAACATAATGAATCAAGTCACTTTTGGTGTTGAAGCAACTATAAACTATAGGGAGTTGTATAACCTTATTATAAATGAGTTCACAATTACGGATCGGTAATGCAAAATAACGACGAGAATCGCTAACTTGTCGTGTACACAAGTTGGTAACGTAAAAAGCTACACAAAGCATGAATATCATCATTTACATTCCAATTTGATTATGAGAGTGCAACAAACCTATATTTTGCATTGAATTTCCTATTAAATATTGAAAAGTTATTTATTTTACCATTTTGCTTTATTAAAAAAGGCAGCTAAATAAATATTCATTCCAAGAAATGATGAATGTTATTGCAGCAAAATTGGTCAAGGTCCGCGTTTAGAACCCTGAGGTCCCACATTCGAGTCTAGGTGCGTACATATAGTGAAAAGTTTTTTTTTCTAATTTTTCTTTCACTTGGATATTGGGCTGCATTTCTCCTCTTCTGCTGAATATACGGGTTGTGGTTGTTTGTGCCCAACTTCTTTGAGCAGCCCAATGCCCATGCATTTTTATGTTCACAACACACAGTCCATACAATAAAATTTGTCCACTCAAAATATAATATTTCAATTCATACCATATAAGCCCAACTTGTTTAAGCAGTCCAATGCCCATGCATCTTTATGTTCACGACACACAGTCCATACAATAAAATTTGTCCACTCAAAATATAATACTTCAATTCATACCATATAAGCCCAACTTGTTTAAGCAACCCAGTGCCCATGCATCTTTATGTTCACAATACATAGTCCATACAATAAAATTTGTCCACTCAAAATATAATACTTCAATTCATACCGTATAAATATGTGATAAACAATACACAAAGACCCATTCCATTGATATTTTTACAACGTAATTTTTTGGATATATCAAAAAAATTGGTAAAATGAATGACTTTTCAATATTTAATAGGAAATTCAATGCAAAATATTGGTTCGTTTTAATCAAAGTCAACCATAGTGTTGACTGTTGACACCTAATTTTGGCTCGTTGTACTTTAAATTAACGTTTCGGGGGGCCTTGATTCGTTAAAGAGCACGAAATAGCATTTTTACACAGTTTTGCATTTTTCGATAATTTATCGGTAATTATCCTTATTTTAGAAATTTTATCAATTTATTGTCATTTGTAAGAATCATTATTTTTGCACATGTACAGCGTAATACTATCATTTTGTGCAATTAATAATTGTTTCTTTATTTTATAGCAGTACATTTTTGTATCTTATACATTAATATTTATATTTTATACTTACATTATTATTTATACATGTATTAGTTAACTATATTTTAGTATAGTCCGTCAGTGTAGAGAAAATCGGAGCAATTAATTCTTAAACACAGAGCAAGAATTCGATCAAGTCAAGGTCTTATCACTTTTTAAAAAAGGTGACATTTGAAGTGATGGGTTGGATTCTTCATCCATTGATTAATAGATTTTTATACATTGATTAAAAGGGTGAAGTCCCCATTGGACAATAACCTAAAGATCAAATGTGGTATTAAGGGGACAATGTGGTGTAGTCCTTTATTTTTTGAATAAAACAAGAGGTCATTTTGTATTATAAATAGAGGAGATGGGTCTTCATATTTTTTCACCACTTCACACTACCTCACATATATTTTTTCTTCTCTCTACACTCTTCATATTTTCTCTTCATAGGAAGACTAGCAAGGCTAGCACCTTCTTTCTCTCTTTATATTTTTTTTCTCTCTTCTTTTTTTCATACATTGTCTTTATATTTTTTATATACATAACATACATTGTGTTTACATTTATTTATGCATTTGTCTTTACATTCATTCATACATTTATATTTACATTTATTCTTGCATTTGTCTTTATATTTAGTCATGCATTTGTTTCTACACTTATTCATGTATTGTCTTTACATTTATTCATGCATTTTGTTTATATTTATTCATGCATTATCTCTACATTTTCTTCATATATTTTCTCTACATTTTTCATACATTTTTTTCCACTTTAACCCACATTTTTCCTTTACATCATTTTACATCTCTATATTCTTTTATATATTTTTATACCATACATTATATACATATACATGTACATACTTACTTTACCTAACTGCTAAGTGAAGAAGGGAGAAATTTTTCATTAAAGAGAATGCACCTTATTGTCTCTACATTATCCTTATATTTTTCATACATTATCTTTATATTTTTGTTATGTTGTTTCTACAATTTTTATTTTTATTTTTTATACATGTATACATTTTCAAGCATTTTCTTTTACATTTTTTGTACCATCACACTACATGCCTATTTTATTTTTTCTCTACACATTTTGCTCTTTAAATTTTCTCTACATCATATTACATTTACATATATTTTTATTTTTATATTCATATATTTCCTTTATATACATCATTTTCATATACACTTTTACACTACATCCTAAACCCAAATCAAGTTTCACCCTCACTTTTGTCAAATACCCTTTTTCAATACTTTATGTCAAATCACTTTTTTAGGACTTTATATCAAATCACTTTTTAATACTTTTATGTTACATCCTTTACTTCTTGACTTTTTAAATTATTTTAACCAATACATTTTTCTTTCATCTTGCAATTTATTACAAATACTACACTTTTGACCGATGAAGAAATTTCCGTCGATTTCCAAGGCCTCCCATGTACAAAGGACGGGTTTTTATTTTATGTTTATTCATTATTTCTTTATTTCATTCGATAGTTATTTATTCTCTTACTAACACTTTTACTAAGTGTTTATACAAGTATCCGGAGACGCATCCCGAAGACGACACTCGGAAGGAACCTGAAGACTTCATCGAATCCTTGTTTGTATTTACTTTCACGCGTTATTTAAAATTGTACAAAACGTAAACTCGGAGTAGTGAAAACTTTACTTTAATGTTGGGCGGGGATATTTAATTACTTGTCAGTTCCATGTTTAATTTAAAGTTTGTTATTCGCTTTAGGAAAGACTTAGGCCGTCCACACTTTCATAAATTGATTAGATTGACTCGATATAAACACTCGGTTAATTAACTCACTTTTGACGTTTAGACAGAAACATTAGTTCATTCTTTATTTCAAAGTCCATTCTTTATCAATATACTTTTCATACATATATCTTTAGTTTTTCCTTAAATATTTAACTTTTTTTTTTACAAGTAATTCTTTCATAAGTATTCTTTAATTCTCAAATACGCCTTTTCTATTCTTTGATCATCCCTTAAAACAAAATCATCCCTTTACATGAAGGAAGATACAACTCAATTAACTTCGTCATTTTTCAAACACTTTCCTTAAATTCAGTTCTTTACACTATACGATTTATATTCGCTCATATTCAACTTTTTATATCTTTATATACTTTGATACATTACTCTACATACACTTTTACACTTTTTACTTTTGTTATAATATACATTCTTTATACTAACAACATACCCTCCGTATATACTTATTATACAACCTTTTACACATTTATATATATATATATATACACATTGCATTCTTTGTATGCTTAATATACAGATATTCTTTCATATTCTATTATACTCTTTTATACATTCTTTATATAGTTGTTTATATTCTTTACACTAACATTATACCAATAGATATACACTCTCTATACCAGCAGATACACTTTTATACTTACAAGGTACATTTTTATACTCCTTTATACATTCCCCTTTTTTTTATATATACATTCTTTATATATATTTGATACTTGATATAAATACATTTACACTGTATATACTTAGTATATTATCACCTAGTGTAGATAACCCCCCTCTAGTGTTCAGTTAAACTAAGTTTAAGGACTGTCTTCGGGCAGGCTTTGAAGGATGCTTAATACCTTCCCCTCAGGGTAAATAAAACCCTTATCTAGAATCTCATAGGTTTCATGGACTAAAATGGAGTAGACACACAAATACATATAGGTTTCCTGATTTTCCTTAAAAAATAAGGTGGCGACTCTAACCCTTTTTAAACCAGTTAGAAGCACCGAGAAGTTACAAACTTTATTGGACCCGTTCAAAATAGGGCGTAACATTGGCTACTTGTTAAATCCACTATTTTAGACAAAATGAATTTAATGGAATCAAAACTTGTTATTTTAACAAGTCTAAGTCTATCTCCTACAATTTAGCTAAGTATTATCTTTTGAATAGAGCAAAATGATTAAAAAAAATGACTTTTCAATAGGAAATTCAACGCAAAATATTGTTACCATAGTTACATTCACATATTTATATAAGAATTTGATCCAATTGAATCAACACTTAGCGGACCTTTTACTAAATCTTAACTAATACTTAGCTAAATTGATTGAATTACCTGAAAGTGTTTTTATTTTTCCTGTAAATAGAGTGTTATATATTGACTATACACATTGATATTTGGCCTAAAGTGTTCTCTCTCTCTCTCTCTCTCTCTTTTTTGGGAATCTGATAGTGTTTTTAATTTTCCTGTAAATAGAGTATCATATATTAGCTATATACATACGATATTTGGTTTCTACCGGATGTTATTTATTGAAGAGTGGAATAATTTTAATGAATGATTAATTTCTATTGTTTATTTATTGGATATATACATACAGTATTATTTTGTGTTGAACTCCATTGCTATTTCTTGTTAATGCATTGTCAAATCATTATTTTTTTAACATAACGTATTAAGTCACTTTTAGTACTGAAGTAACTATAAAATATAATTAGTTATAACCTTATTATAAATGAACTCACAATTACCAATCATTAATGTAAAATAATGAGGAGAGGCGTTATCTCATAATGTTAGGCTACAAGATTGTTTCTACAATTTTTAATCCTGGGTTGTTCATATTTTGAAAATCTCAACAAAAAAAATAAAAAAAAAACAAACGAAAATTGGTGTTGTTTTTTGATTTGTGTGAATTGGAGTGTAGATTTGAGTTTCTAGAGGTCAAATCTACCTAGATCTAACGTTTCAAGTCATTTGGCGGAGTTTTAGATATTTTCACCATTGTTGACTTTCAAAGCTTGAAAATAAGTTGATGGGTTTCGAAGATTAGGTCAAAATTTAAGGCTCAAACTTATTGGTCTTTGCTTTTCGAAGATTAGGTCAAAATTTAAGGCTCAAACCTATTGATCTTTGTTTTTCTATTGAAAGGGGTAATGAATCCGAAGTTTGGAAGAATTTCAAGTTGATTTGAAGAGTTCACCATTGTTGGGTTTGAAGGTTTGAAGAACTAGCAAGTTGGGTTGTTGATTTGAGGGTTGATTGATTTCAATTTGTATTGAGTTTTGTTCTCTATGTTTGGAAGAGCTAGATCTAAAATTTGGAGTAATTGGACTTAATTTGAAGAAATTACAAATTTCAAGTTCATGGTATTCTTGAAGATCTTCATATGTGTTCTTGGAAAAGCTTAGAAACTAACAAATGGATTTAATTGATTTTTTATTTGTTTGACAAAATTGATGAGTGGGGATTGTTCTAGTTCGTATAGAGGAGCCTGGTTTCGAGCGTGGGGTTGATTTGACTTGATTTGGAGAATCTATGACAAAAACTTTGAAGCAATTTTGAAGAACAATATGAAGGTGGTGAAGAAGATGATAAAAGCGTAGTTTTTTGCATAAATAGCCATTGATTTGCTCTTTTTCATAATTTTGCACAGAAATTGCAGAAATGACCAGATTTTGTAGAAATAAGTCAACCATAATGTTGATTACTTGTTAAACCCACTATTTAAAAAAAAATGAATTTGATGGAAACAAAACATGTTAAATTAACAAGTTTAAATATAATTCCTTCAATTTAGCTAAGTACTATATTATCTTTTGAATAGAGCAAAATGGTAGAACAAGTGGCTTTTCAATATTTAATAGGAAATTCAATGTAAAATAGTGTTACCATAGTTACATTCACATATTTAGATAAAAATTTGATGAAACTGAATCAGCACTTAGCAGACCTTTTACTAAATCTAAACTAATATTTAGGTAAACTAATTGAATTAGATCTAAACTTGCTAACTGCTTCTCAATACTATTTAATACTTAATTAATTGAAGCAATTCAAGCTAAATTCACTATTTTCGTTTGTATTGACTGAATTAGATTTAAACTTACTAATTGCTTCTCAATTATATCTAATTAGTGTTCACTTAGGTAAATTCAGACAATTCAATGTCTCATTTAAAGTCAACCATAAAGTTGACTACCTGTTAAATACACGGTTTTCGTTTAAATTAATTGAATTAGATCTAACCTAACCTGTTAAAAATATACCCTTCTCCGTTTCTTAATAATTTTGTTTTGAAAGTTTGAATATAACCATTATAACTTTATTTAGTTAGTTTACTATTGTTTAACATAATAAATTTGTTTTTATTTATTTAAAACACACAAGAAAAGCATAAATTGTTGTGTCGAGCTATTTGCATATTGGGCAATTAGCAGTAATGCTCTTATTTTGGGGTGGTCTTTAAATTTTGTCCATCAAAATGAAAGTATTTCACTATTGCCCACCGAAAACATCAAGGTCCTAGGTTTGAACCCCTGCTCGGGCGAAAATTAAAACAAAATTGCTGGGCAGAAGTTGCAAACCCAAACATTTGCCATATATATATATTACTTAGTTGGGGTTTGAACCCAAAATCTCAGGGTGTTAGGCGAATGGCAAAATTTAAAGACCACCAATTTGAAGGACAAAAATTAAAGACCACCCCAAATGAA